>NC_137789.1:134398253-134553253 GCF_963383645.1 Muscardinus avellanarius
GATTTTCCTCCATGCAAAAATACCTTTTTTTTTTTTTTTTTTTTTTTTTTTTTTTTTTGCTGTACTGAGGATGGAACCCAGAGGCATTTTACCTCCAAGCTACAGACCCAGCCCTATTTTCTATTCTTTATTTTGAAACAGGGTCTCACTGAGTTGCAAAGAACCTCACTAAGTAGTTGAGGCTGTCTGGGAACTGCAATACTCTGGTCTCAGCCTCCCAAATGCTGGGATTACAAGTGTGCTACCACCACCCCTAGCTTCCAGCCCTACTTTTTAATCTTTATTTTGAAACAGCGTCTTACTAAATTGCTAAGGGCTTCACTAAGTAGCTGAGATTGGCTGAGAACCTGCGATCCTCCTGTCTCGGCTGTCCAAGTACTGGAATTACAGGTGTGTGCCACCACGAATGGTTATCATTTGTGTGTGTGTGTGTGTGTGTGTGTGTGTGTGTGTATGGTACTGGGATGGAACACAGGGTCTCACTAAGTTGCTGAAAGCTGGGATTACATGCATGCACCACAATGCCTGGCTCTCATATTTTCTTTTAGTTTTAGTAATGCATTTTATTTAATAAAATATATCAAAAATGATATTTCAAAGCCTGGCATGATGACACACACTTGAATTCCATTTGGGAGGCTGAGACAGGAGGATTGCAGGTTTGCAGCCAGCTTCAGAAACTTGTGAGGCACTCTGCAACTTAATGAGACCCTGTTTCAAAATAAAGAATAAACTGGGTATGGCGGCACATGCTTGTAATCCCACTACTTGGGAGGCTGAGACAAGAGGATTCCATGTTCACAGCCAGCCTCAGCTACTT
This sequence comes from Muscardinus avellanarius, assembly GCF_963383645.1. Lineage (NCBI taxonomy): Eukaryota > Metazoa > Chordata > Mammalia > Rodentia > Gliridae > Muscardinus > Muscardinus avellanarius. The sequence continues at coordinate 134,399,074 of NC_137789.1, forward strand.
AGTGAGGCCTCTGCAACTTAGTGAGACACTGTTTCAAAATAAAGAATAAAAAATAGGGCTATGGTGTAGCTTGTAGGCAGAATGCCCCTGGGTTCCATCCCCAGTACAGAAAGAAAGAAAGAAAGAAAGAAAGAAAGAAAGAAAGAAAGAAAGAAAAGAAAATCAACTGTAATCACTGCTACTGGGGAGGCCAAGATAGGAATATCACATCCTCAGAAACATAGCAAAACTCTGTCTCAAAATAAAAAGGGTTAGCTGGGCATGGTGGCACATGCTTGTAATCCCAGCATTTGGGGGGATGAGACAGTAGGATCCAGGTTCGTGGACAGCCTCAGCTACTTAGTGAGGCCCTTTCAAAATAAAGAATAAAAAATAGGGCAGGGGGTGTAGCTCAGAGGTTGAATGCCCCTGGGTTCCATCCCCAGACCAGCAAAAAGAAGGAGAGAAAAAGAAAGAAAGAAAGAAAGAAAGAAAGAAAGAAAGAGAGAGAGAGAGAGAGAGAGAGAGAGAGAGAGAGAGAGAAAGAAAGAAAGAAAGAAAGAAAGAAAGACAGGTGTGGTGGTGCACACTTGTAATCCCAGTGCTTGGGAGACTGAGACAGGAGGATCTCACACTTTCAAAGCCAGCCTCAGGTACTTAGTGAGGCTCTCAGCAACTTAGTGAGACCCTGTTTCCAAATAAAATATAAAATAGGTCTGGGAGTATAGCCCAGAGGTAGAAAAGCCCCTGGGTTTTGGAAACAGAGTCTCACTAAGTTGCTGAGAGCCTCACTAAATAGCTGAGGCTGGTTTCGAACCTGTACTATCCTCCTGTCTCAGCCTCCCAAGCGCTGGGATTACAAGTTTGCGCCACCACGCCTGGCTCTATTTTTAATATTTGTTTGTTTGTTTGTTTGTTTGTTTGTTTTTGTGGTACTGGGGCTGGAATCCAGGGGCATTTTACCTCCAAGCTACACCCTGATCCTATTTTTCAGTCTTTTTATTTTTATTTATTTTTTTGTGGGTCTGGGGATGGAATCCAGAGGCATTCGACCTCTGAGCTACACCCCTGCCCTATTTTTTATTCTTTTATTTTGAAACTGGGTCTCAGTGAGTTGTAGAGGGCCTCACTAAGCAGCTGAGGCTGCCCGCGAACCGCGATCCTCCAGTCTCAGCCTCCCGAATGCTGAGATTACAAGCATGTGTCACCATGCCCTGCTCTTTTTATTTTTTTGAAACAGAGTCTCACTGAGTTGTAAAGGGCCTCACTAAGTAGCTGAGGCTGTCCACAAATCGTGATCCTCCTGGTCTCCGCCTCCCAAATGCTGGGATTACAACCTGGGACTTTGGTGGGAAGGTATCGTTTCCCTTAGTCCTTAATTAATTGCCACCCAGAGTAGTCCTCTTAGAAATGGTTTCTTCAAGCCAGGTGTGGTGGCATATAACTGTAATCCCAGCACTTGGGAGGCTGAGACAAGAGGATCTCACAGATTCAAGCCAGCCTCAGCTACTTAGTGAGGCTCCCAACAACTTAGTGAGACCCTGTTTCTAAATAAGGTATAAAATAGGTCTGGGAGTATAGCCCGGAGGTAGAAAAGCCCCTGGGCTCCACTCCAGTACCACGAGCAGACACACACACACACACACACACACACACACACACACACACACACACACACACCATCTCTTCAAAGCCAGTCCTACTGGTACATGCCTATAATCCTAGTACTTGGAAGGCTGAAACAGAAAGCTCACAGGTTCAAAGACAGCCTCAGCCACTAAGCAAGATCATTAGCACCTTAGCAAGATCATTAGCAATTTGGTGAGACACTGTTTCAAAATAAAACATTCCAGGCATGGTGGTACATGCCTGTAATCCTAATACTTGGAAGGCTGAGACAGGAGGTCACAGGAAACAGGTCCCAGGACAGCCTCGGAAATTTAGCAAGATTCTATTTCAAAATAAAAATAAATAAATAAATAAAAGGGCTTGGAGGTAGAAAATGCCTAGGGGTTCAATCCCTAGTTCCATAAAAAAAAAAAAAAAAAAAGAGCTGGGGTTTAGCACGGAGGCAGACTACCCCTGGGTTTAATCTCTAGCACCAAAGGAAAAAGAGAGAGAGAGCAAGAGAGAGAAGAGAGAGAGAGAGAGAGAGAGAGAGAGAGAGAGAGAGAGAGAGAAGAAAGAAAGAAAGAAAGAAAGGGTTTTCCAAAACCAGGCATGGTGACACATATCTATAATCCAATGATTTCAGAGGCTGAGACAGGAGGATTACAAGTCGGAGGCCAGCCAGGGCATTCAGTGAAATCGTGTGTGTGTGTGTGTGTGTGTGTGTGTGTGTGTGTGTGTTACTGGAGGTTGAACCCAGGGACATCCTACCTCTGAACTATACCTCCAGCCCTATTTTATTTTTTTATTTTGAAACAGAGAATCACTACGTTGCCCAGAGTCTCACTAAATTGCTGAGACCGTCCTCGAACCTGCTCTCCTCCGGTTTCAGGTATTGGGATTAAAGGCGTGTGCCACCACACTTGGGTTTACTTATTTTTGTGACACCAGGGACATGCCACTGGGGGCATTCTGCCACTGAGCTGCACCCTTTTTTTTTTTTTAAGGATCTCGCTAGGTTGATGAAAATCCTACTGCTTGCTGAGGCCGTCCTCAAACCTGGGATTCTCTTGTCTTAGCCTCCCACATACTAGAATTACAGGCATGTACCACCACACCTGGTATTTTAAATTTTATTTATTATTATTATTATTTTAAGTACTAGGGTTTGAACCCAGGGGCTTTATACCTTCTACCTCTGAGCTATACTCTCAGCCTTATTTTTAATTCTTTATTTTGAAACAGGGTCTCTCTAAATAGCTGAGGCTGGCCGAGAACCCAGATCCTCCTGTCTCAGCCTCCCAAGTACTGGGTGCAAGCATGCACCACCATGCCTGTTTTATTTTTTAGGTTTATTTTTTATTTTTGAAACCAGGTCTCGATAAATTTTGGAGGCTGACCTTGAACCTGTGATCCTCCTATTTTGGCTTCTCAAACCCTGTCTTAAAATAGAAAATTTAAAGGACTGGGAATGTACCTCAGTGGTATAGTGCTCCTGCATTCCATCTTTAATAGTGCCCCCCCCCAATAAAAGGCACGGTGGGGCATGCTTGCAATCCCAGTACTTGGGAAGCTGAGACAGGAGGATCCCAGGTTCAAAGCCAGCCTCAGCAACTTAGAGAGGTTCTCAGTAACCCTGTTTCCAAATGAGAAATAAAATTGGGCTGAGGGTGTAGCTTTGAGTTGACCCTGGATTCAGTCCCCAGCACCAAAAAAAGAAAGAAAGAGAAGAAACAGTTCCCCTACCACGCTTGTTACTTGACAGGAGGTGACTTTGGCCCACAGCCATTCAAGGCTCAGGACTAGGCTCTGGCTCGAGATCTTGGCTGGGGCTTTCTAGGAGATGCTCCCCAGCAACGACCCTCAGGAAGCCAGAGTCCCTCCAGCAAAGGACACAACTCTCACCACAGCTCCAGGGCATCCTGAGTGTACCAATGCAGAAGAATTCAGGATGGAGCTGGGTGTGATGGCACGTGCCTGTAACCCCAGGCCTTGGGAGGCTAAGACAGGAGGATCGCAGTTCCGGGATAGCCTCAGAGACGTAGTGGAACTCTCAGCAACATAGTGAGACTCTGTCTCAAAATAAAAAATAAACTGGAAGTATAGTTTGACAGTAGAATGCCCCTGGGTTCATCCCCCAGCACGTCACACACACACACACACACACACACACACACACACACACACACGAAACCCAGAGATTCCAAGGGCACCCTTTCACTGCCAGGCTCTTCAGACTACCCTGCATGTCTCACTAAATTGCTGGGACTGCCCTCAAACCTGTGATCCTCCAGTCCTAGCCTCCCAAGTACTGGAATTACAGGTATGTGCCACCACAGCCAGCCTGAAGGAATGTTGACCTAGCTGTTACCGTAGATGCTGTCAGTAAGAGTTGTTTAAACCCACCTCCCCTCACTACCTCCCCCAGCAGCACCTCCACTCCTGGCCCTTTTGTGGTCAAGGTCAACCTTACAGTGTTTACTGTACATGTGTTGCAAACTTCTTCCCATATAATGGTCAGACCTCTGAAAACTCTGCCTCCTCACAGTCAACAAGCCTTACGTCAGCAACAAATCCCAAGTTGCACAGACTTCCACATTTGTAATCACCGTGTTTTTCTGAAACAAGCATTAGCATAAACCTCGTGATAGCCATGATTTCATTCTACTCTTATTTTCTAGGTCCAAGATGGGAGGTGGATCTCCCGTTCACATACAGCCCTGGTAGACTGCCCATGTAGCCTGGGGTTCTGACTCCACCAGGCGTCTAACTTACCCGTCTCGCCTGGAGAGGCCCTCTCACTCTTCCTGCTGATTTTCCCACACCCATCATTCTGTCTCAGATACTGAGAATTCAAACATCTCTCCCCCAAAGAGCCTAACTGTGGCACTTCAACGTTCCCCTTATTTCTCCACAGTACCCCCTCCTCCCTGGCTGTTCTTCAGCATGACATCAACCAGCCAAATGAAATAAACAAATATTTAGAGAGAGAGGAAGAAGGGGAGGATGGGGGTGGGGGTGGCTGTGATTACTGACCCATCCTGCCCAGCTTCCCTCACTAAGAGTGGTCTAGGAGATGAGCTTCTAATGGCAGCTAAGAAGGAAAAAAGCCTTTCCTAAAGACCAGCAATCAACAATGAAATTAAAAAACAAAACGAAATTGCACATGTCTATAGTCCCCAACCCAGCAGGCTATAGCAGGAAGATGGTTTGAGCTCAGCAGTTTAGAGACCAGGGTAACCAGAAAGCCCAGCCTCAAAAACAACACCGTTTACAATAGCACAGAGGGGAGGGAAGGGAGAGAGAGAGAGAGAGAGAGAGAGCAAGAGCAAGCCAGGCATTGTGGAGCATGCCTGTAACCCAGTACTTGGGAGGCTGAGACCAGAGCATGACAGGTTCAAAGCCAGCCTCAGCCACTTTTTAATTGAGGCTTTCAGCAACCTAGTGAGACCCTGTTTCAAAACAAAAATTTAAAAATAGGGCTGGGGCCGGGCGTGGTGGCGCACGCTTGTAATCCCAGCATTCGGGAGGCTGAGACTGGAGGATCGCGGTTCGCAAACAGCCTCAGCTACTTAGTGAGGCCCTCTGCAACTCAGTGAGACCCGGTTTCAAAATAAAAGAATAAAAAATAGGGCGGAGGGTGTAGCTCAGAGGTCGAATGCTCCCTGGGTTTTATCCCCAGACCGGCAAAAAAAAAAAAAAAAAAAAAAAAATAGGGCTGGGGGTGTAACTCAGAGATAGAATGCCCTTGGGTTCAATCCCCAGTACCAAAAGAAAAAAGAAAATACTCAGGTATAAATCTAAAAATTATATGCAAGATCTCTATGTGGAAAACTACATAACACTAGCAAAAGAAAGAAATGGGAGCCGGGCGTGGTGGCGCACACTTGTAATCCCAGAATTCGGAAGGCTAAGACTGGAGGATCGCGGTTGGCAGACAGTCTCAGCTACTTTTTTTTTTTGGTTGTGTGTGTGTGTGTGTGTGTGTGTGTGTGTGTGTGTGTGTGTGTGGTGCTGGAGATGAACCCAGGAGCATTCGACCTCCGAGCTACACCCCCAGCCCTATATTTTTATTCTTTATTTTGAAACAGGGTCTCCCTAAGTTGCAAAGGGCCTCACTAAGTAGCTGAGGCTGTTCACCAACTGCAATCCTCTTGTCTCAGCCTCCCGAATGCTGGAATTACAAGCATGTGCCACCATGCCTGGCTCTTTCTTTTTTATTTTATTTATTTATTTATTTATTTATTTATTTATTTATTTTGCGGGTCTGGGGATGGAACCCAGGGGCATTCGACCTCTGAACTACACCCCCTGCCCTATTTTTTATTCTTTATTTTGAAACAGGGTCTCACTGAGTTGCAGAGTGCCTCGCTAAATAGCTGAGGCTGTCTGTGAACCACGATCCTCCAGTCTCAGCCTCCCAAATGCTGGGGTTACAAGCATGCGCCACCACATCCAGCTTTTTTATTTTGAAACAGGGCCTCACCTAAATTGCTGAGGGTCTTCTAAATTGCTGTTTCTGGCCTCAAATTTGCAATCCTCCAGGCTTGGTTTCACAGAAACTTTGTTTATAGGTGTGAAGCTACCACAGTTGGCTAACAGTTGGAATCTGAAATTTATAAAGAGAAACCATGACTGCAGTCCTCATACTGGGTTCTCTGCTTCTCTTCCCTTGACTTCCACTCCTTGCTCCTCCCAGTGTGCAGATGCAAACTTCAGGAGTGTACCGATCATGGGTAACTCTTGTTAAATCTTTCTAGTTGGGCGTGGTGGCGCAGGCTTGTAATCCAGCATTCGGGAGGCTGAGACCTGAGGATATGAGGATAGCGGTTCGCAGAAGCCTCAGCTACTTAGTGAGACCCTCTGCAACTCAGTGAGACCTGGTTTCAAAATAAAGAGTAAAAAATTAGGGCAGGGGGTGTAGCTCGAAGGTCAAATGTCCCTGGGTTCCATCCCCAGACCCGCAAAAAAAAAAAAAAATCTTTCTTTCTTTCTTTCTTTCTTTCTTTCTTTCTTTCTTTCTTTCTTTCTTTCTTTCTTCCTTTCTTTCTTCTTGTGATTCTGGGGATGGAATACCCAGGGATGTTTACCTTTGGGCTATACCTCAGCTCTGTTTTTTTTTTTTTTTTTTTTTTTTTTTTTTTTATGAAACAGGATCTTGCTAGGCTGCTGAGGCTTCTGCTAAATTGCTGCGGCTGTCCTTGAACCTGTGATCCTCTTGTCTCAGCCTCCTAAGTACTGGGATTACAGGCATATGCCACCAAGGCAGGCTAAATCATTTTCTCTGAAACAAATATTTGCCTATGTGAAACCTACACCTGCCATGGGGCTTCCCCTATTTCCCAGCCAGAGGAGCTCTCAAATTCATATAGATTTGGGGAAATGAAGTTTTCCCCAGATGGTCTCTCCAAAGCACCAAGGCAAGGTCAGGGTCTGTGCGCTCCTTCAAAGGCTCTGGGCAGAGGTTAGAATTACTCGTGTTTTCTTGGTCCCATCTGCGGCGATTTTGTTAGTGCACCTGATGGTAGGACTCAACCTGACCCTCAGCTAAAAACACCCCAGAGTGTGCGGGAGATGTTGAACCATAAACTGCCATCCCCTGGGAAGGGAGAGAATTCTGCCCAGTTGCTCAAATAATTTCAAACTGAAGTCCCTAAGAATGCTTCCACAGGGAGAGAGAGAGCATGGATATTAGAAAGATGATCAGCCAGGTGCACAGAAAGTTTTCTTAGCCACTCTCAGCCCTAGAAGGGGATGAGGGCAGCCCTGAAGCTCTACTGGGAAACATATTTCCCCTTTTAAATCAGGAAAGAAAAAAAACCAACAACAACAACATAGCCCCCAATAAAGAATGTTTTCTTTTGTAACTGGAAGCAAACATCGCTGATGGTTTTAACAGCTGTCTGCCAACATGGCCCGAGAAGCAGACAAGCTCAGACATTTCTGGAGATCAACACACATACAGACAGATATACAGTATATTAGGTCAAATTATAAATCCAGGAATAAAAGAACAAATAAACGAGTTTCAGCCTTTTCTAGGCTTCTGCCTCAAACGCCAGCTAAACTGGACTCTGAAGCAGAGAAATCTGGATTCCCAGAAGGCAGGTTTCCCAGGAGTTGAAGTCAAAACCTCTCTCTGCTAGGAAAAGAAGGTGTCCTTGTAGATTAACTAGCTGACAGCAGACCAGGTCGGGCAGGGCAGAGGGCCCAGCCCAGGCTTCTGTCTTAGCCCAGCAGAGGAGGAAGTACAGGCAGCAGGTTCCCTAGGCCGCCATGGACTCGATCTTTGACCCCAGTAAATCATTTAATACACCAAAGTGTCTCTGTCCATATGTTCATGTTCGGTGGCATTCGATGAGAATTCCAGCAAGTCTGGGTGTGCCACCCTCAGGGCTAAATCCTTCCCTTTGGTGGTTCTAGGAGGAACCTTCTGGATGGCTAGTTGCGAAGAGGCAAGTTAGATGAACCCAACAGAAAGCTTGCAGACCTGGGACCAGTCTCGCCTGGGACGCTGCTCTTGTGATAAAAGATATTTGTTCTCAGGTACCAGAACTGCCACAAAGCTTTAGTGACAGTTTTGCCTTAGGCAAGAACTGCCCCCCCCCCAGCGTGGTAGGCAGGAGAATATTGGATTCCACCTGTCACCTAGTTAGTTCCCTTCCCACCTGGAACAAGACACAGAGGCCCAGCTTATTCAGACAAGAGTCGCTCATGAAATCAGCAAAATGGATTGGAACTAAAACTTTTAAATAAAATCAGTTCCATCAACCTAGCAAGATCGTCTCAAAATAAAATAAGAATGGGGGGTATAGCTCAGAGGAAGAATGCCCCTGGGTTCAATCCCCAGTATCACAAAAATTAAATAAAGAAAAGAAAAGAAAAAGGACATTAGTTGACTAGAAAATATCAGCACTTAGTCCACAATAGAGAGAAGTTTATATGTGTTTCCTGTGGTCAGAGTGAAGAATAAAGTTCTTCTCTTTTCTCTTTTTGGACTGAACCCAAGAGCATTCTACTTTTGACCTGTACCCTCAGCCCTTTTTATTTTTATTTATTTACTTTTTGTAGTGCTGCGAATTGAACCCAGAGACATTCTACCCTCAAGCTATACACCCAGCCTTATTTTATTTCTTATTTAGAAATAGGGTCTTGCGAGGTTGATGAGAATCTCACTACATGCCGAGGCCAGAGGCTGTCCTTGAACCTACAATCCTCCTGTGCAGCCTCCCAAGTACTGAGATCACAGGTGAGGGCCACCACACTTGGCTTATTTTTTGTTTTGAGATAGGGTCTCCCTAAGTTGCTGAGAGTCTAACTGCGTTGCTGAGGCTGTCCTCCAACCTGCAACCCTCTAGTCCCAAGTACTGGGATCATAAGCATGAGCAACCACAGCCAGCAACAATAAACTTCTGACTGTGGGCAAAAATTATTTAGTTGAAATAATTTATTTTCTGCATTTACAGAGAGGGTGTGTGACATGGGTCCTAGCTCAGGCTGCAGGTGAGGGCGATGCAGGCAAGGACCTGGGGACCGAGGACAGCAGGATGAGCAGACCCTGAGGAATGAACAGCGCCAGCCTATCCCCAAGACGTCTGTGCTCCCCGGCGTGGTGGTGCCCGCCTACAATCCCAGCACTTGGGAGGCTGAGACAAGAGGATTGCAGGTTGAAGCTAGCCTCAGCAACTTCGTGAGGCTCGCAGTAACTTAGCAAGACCCTGTTTCCAAATAAATAAAATAAGGCTGGGAGTGTAGCTTAGAGGTAGAATGCCCCTGTGTCAATCCCCAGTGCCAAAAAAAAAAAAAAAGAGTGACATAGCATAATTTATTTATTTTTTAAATAAATTTTTATTGGTGCATGTAGTCATACACCTTAATGGGATTAAAAAAAATATATATGGAGATACACATGCACACACACACACACATCACTCAAACCACCCTTACCCAACCCCCAGCCCCTTCCCTCCCGCTCCCTCCTACCCATGCTTGGCTTCCTCATTGACTTTGATATGTTTAAGGACATAGCATAATTTAAAGCAGTGAGTACAACCATGCCCAAAAGATGCTCAAACTTCCTTTAGGCATGCATTCAATGACTATCTCCCAGGCACTGTGCTAGGGCTGGGGACACAGCATGCAATACAACAGGGCCTCCACCTTTAAATGGTTCCCTTTTAGAGAGGGAGACACTACAAACACATGAATCTAATTTTAGAGAGTCATAAATGCTATGGGGAGAAATAAAATGGGACAGAGGAGGAGAGGGTAAAGGAGGTGGGGAGGCATTCCAGACAGGAAGGCAGGGTGGGTTCTCAGAGGGGGGTGACGACCGACCACCACATCACTGCTCTCCTGCATCCAAGACTCTTCCTCCTGTTCAGGAAGGATGCTCACATCCATCTCCACCACTCCCTGAGGAGGACATGAGCGGAAAATCACCTCCAGACAACCTGGCCTGAGTGGTGTTAGGAGTGAAAATAGAACACTTGCTGAGTTTACATCGATGTGTTATTCAAAATACTAGGAATATTAGCCACACAGTAATCCCAGTACTTGGGAGGCTGAGATGAGAGGATCGCAGGTTCGTGGCCAGCCTCAGCAACTTAGTGAGAGCCTGTTTCGGAATAAAAGAATAAAATAGGGTTGGTGGTATAGATCAGAAGTAGAATCCCCCCCCCCCCAAGCTCAGTCTCTAGTACCACACACACGCACCAAAAACAAACAAACAAAAAACCTAGAAATATGTGTAGAAAGATATAGAATGACAGAAAAGAAAAACTAGGCTTTCTGTTTTCAGATAGGTTGAGAAAAATCCCTCGAAGGAGTCATGATTGATCTTTTTTGTTGTTGTTACTGGGAATCAAACTCAAGGACAATGTACCTCTGAGCTACACCCCAGCCCTTTTATTTATTTTTTGTTTGTTTGTAAACAAGGTCTCACTAAGTCACCAAGAGTCTCACTACATCTCAAACCTGCAATCCTCCTGTCTCAGCAGATGTGTGCCACCACACCCAGCCAGGAGTTCTTTATATAGCCTGGATATTAATTCCTTAGCAGGTATATGATTTGCTTATAATTGCCACCATGTGACTTTTCCAGCAGTGAGAAGCTGAGGCTGTGGAGTCTCCTGCTTGACCCCAAGCGCCAGTTTCACCACTTACAAGTATGGAGAAAAGACTGAACCACCACACAAAACCCAGGATCTGCTGAAAGAGAAGGAACTGTGGTAGGCAGGCAGCGCCCGCACAGTCTGACACAGGCTAGACGTTTCAGCAGGTCAGTGCAGGGTGCTGAGGGGTCATCGTAGCCAGGCGTGGTGGCGCACACTTGTAATCCCAGCATTCGGGAGGCTGAGACAGGAGGATCTTGGTTCAAGGACAGCCTCAGCTACTTAGTGAGGCCCTTCAGAACTCAGTGAGACCCTGTTTCAAAAATAAAAAGACTGGCCGGGCGTGGAGGCACATGCTTGTAACCCTAGCACTTGGGAGGCTGAGACTGGAGGATCGCGCAGGTACTTAGTGAGGCTCTCAGCAACTTAGTGAGACCCTGTTTCCAAATAAAATATAAAATAGGTCTGGGAGTATATCCTAGAGGTAGAAAAGCTCCAGTACCACAAAAAAATTAAAATAAATAAATAGAGCCGGGCGTGGTGGCGCACGCTTGTAATCCCCGCGCTTGGGAGGCAGAGACAGGAGGATCACGCAGGTTCGAAGCCAGCCGCGCGCGCTGGCTTAGGAGACCCTGTTTCCAAATAAAAATGTAAAAATAGGTCTGGGAGTGTAGCCCGGAGGGAGAAGGGCTTCCAGGAACCCCAGTACCACTAAATAAATAAATAAATAAATAAATAAATAAATAAATAGACTAAAATATAGGGCTGGGTGTGTAACTTGGAGGTACAATGCCCTTGGGTTCCATCCCCAGTACAGGAAGAAAGAAAGAAAGAAAGAAAGAAAGAAAGAAAGAAAGAAAGAAAGAAAGAAAGAGAAATAAGCTAGCTGGGCGTGGTGGTTCATGCTTGTAATCCCAGCATTTGGGAGAATGAGACAGGAGAATCAGTGTTCACAGACAGCCTCAGCTACTTAGTGAGGCCCTTTGCAACTCAGTGAGATCCTGTTTCAAAATAAAGAAAAAACAATAGGGCTGGGGGTGTAGCTCAGTGGTAGAATGCCCCTGGGTTCCATCCCTAGTACCACACACACAAAAAAATTAATTAAATTAAATTAAATAAAAAAGAAAATAGGGCTGGTGGTATAGCTTGCCCAGGGCTCTATCCCAAGTACCACACACAAAAAAAGGTCACGTTAGGAGACAGTATTTTATGGAGTCCCGACTGTGCCAAGGTTACACCAAGTCCTCTATGCATATTATCTCATGTATTTATTTATCCAACAAGCATTTCATAAAAGCCTAATATAAGCCAGTCCCTAGTAAACTAGAAACAAAACAACAAAAAATCAGACATCGCACCTGTACTCAAGAAGTCTACAGGCTTTTGGTCAAAGAATCAACTAAGGAGGAAAGGTCTCCAGTCCTGTGGAAATTGACAGGTCAGGGGAGGCTTCTCTGAGAAAAAGGCGCAGTCGAAGTAGAGGAAGATGTTCCAGACATGTCAGCCACACAGATGGCTGCACTGAACATACCCACTGGGCTGTAAGTTCTGGGAGCGCAGGGACCCTGTCCTTCCCACCTGCCAGTGGGGCTCTGTTGCTTAGAACTGTGCCTGACCAAATAGTCCTCAGGGAACATTTTTTGGATAAACAGTGCATCATTGTGTGTGTATGTGCATATGATACTGGGGGTTAGACCGAGGGACATTAGAGCTCTGAGCTATGTCCCAGCCTTATTTATTTATTTATTTATTTACTTATTTACTTGCACTACCAGAGATTGAACTCAGGGACGTCCTACCTCCAAGCTATCACCCCCTGCCCTATTTTTATTCTTTATTTTAAAAGGGGTCTCACTAAGTTGCGGAGGGCCACATTAAGTAGCTGAGGTTGGCTGCAAACCTGCGATCCTCCTGTCTCAGCCTCACAAGTACTGGGATTACAAGCAAGCGCTACCACATCCAGCTGCCAGCCTTATTTTATGTTTTGTTTTGCAAGAGGGTCTCACTAAGTTGCGGAGGGCCTCACTAAGTTGCTAAGGTTGGCCACAAACTTGTGATCCTCACCTTGCCCAAGTCAGCCTGTTTCTTAATCTGTAAAATGGGAACAGTAACAGACCCCGAAGGCTATGGTGAGAGTTCACTGAGATAACGCATGTAAAGCACTTAGAATAGTTCTAAGTATCTCAGCAGATACTCTCTGCTGGAAAAAACAAAACCAACATTAACTCCCATTCCAACTGGAAGAAAAACCACATGATGCTTTCATCTTTCCCTCGGGTAGTGGGGGAGCGGGCTGACTTCAGCGACTTGGTTTTTCTTCCTTCAAAATGCACGACAGCAGCCAGGCCTGGTGGCAGCACCTGTCGCCCCCACTACTGAGAGGCTGAGGCCGGAGGATGGCTTGAGTCCAGAGGTTCAAGCCCAGCCCCCTGGCAGCATAGTGAGCCCCTGTCTCTTAATTAATTACTTAATTAATTAAACATTATTAGCAGCGTCACCCTCAGTCTTCTGTGGAAAGAAGGGACTAGTTGTCAGGGGATGAGCTGGTGGGTACAAGAATCACCAAGTGACTTTCCCCTCCCTAGCCCCAACGCTGCTTTTGCCCCCCCCCTTCCTTTCTTTTTTCCCATCCCTCCCTCCCTACTTCAAGCCCTGGGGAGAAAATGAAGACGAGCACACCGGGCACGAAGCCTTTCCTTCACTGTGATTCCAGCCAGGCCTGAGCCTGTGCTCTCGTCCGCACGGCCCCTGCTCTGGGCTCTTCTGCTCTCAGACTGTGTCTTCAGGCTGAGGGGCCAGCGGGCACGTCTCAGCAGCACGAGAGGCTGTGGTCCTCAGGCAGCAAAAACAAGGCTGTCGCACATCCCCAAGGACCCGGGGCGCTGGGAAAGACGGAGAAGCTGGGAAAGACGGGGCGCTGGGAAAGACGGAGAATCCTGTTAGGATTCCCTGGGAAACTTCTCAGCTTGACCAGGGCCATCCCAACCTAGGCTCAGCCTTGAGGAGTCACCTCGAAAAACCTCACTCTCCGACTTCCGCTAGCCAGGGAACGTCTGGAGCCCCCCCATCCCCAGGAAAAGGGTTTCCATTCCAAATTTGAGCAAACCTGGCCAGTTGGGCTAGGAATCAACAAGGAGGGCAAAGGAGGAATACATCTTTTCCAGTTTCAAAGCAGCCTAGTAGGATTCTGTTTTTTTCCAACAGGGCAATTCCAAATTGGCAGGGTTTTCAAAGCTACAAATTTCCATGTCCCTAGCCTGCACTAAAGGAAAATTTCCTGGTCAGGTTGGCCTGCGGGGAGATTTTGGGTGTACAAGTGAGAAACATATAACAAATAGTTAAGTATGAGCTAGGAATTAATTAGTCTAAACAAAAGTCTCCCCTATCCTCCAGCTGCACCATTAGTCCTCCTTAATTCCTACCCCAAACATATATTCAAAAATAACTACTATTTATCAAGCGCCCGGTCAGTACCAGGAGCTGAGCCACGTGTTTTGTTTATTTACATCCACTCGTTTTTATCTCCTCAAGTATGTGAGGTAGGAATTGTTTTCTCTCTAAGGAAAAGACAAGTTTAAGCAATTTTCTCCAGATTGCCCAGCTAATGCAGGGCAGAACTGAGATTCTTTTTTCTTTTCTTTACTTTTTTTTAATGGTCCTGGGGATGGAACCCAGGAGCATTCTATCTCTGAGCTATGCCCCAACCCCTTTTTTTAATTCTTTATTTGGAAACAGGGTCTCAGTAAATTGTGGAGGTCCTCACAAGTTGCTGAGGTTGGCCACGAACCTGAAATTCTCCTGCTCAGCCTCCCAAGTATTGGGATTACAAATGTGCGCCACCATGCCCAGGAGGTAGAACTGAGGTTTTGATCTCATCCTTATTACAGCAACAGGGATGAAGCTCAAACTCAGCATGCACAGTGAAAGAGACTAGGCAAAGAAGAGCACCTTCTGCACTCCATGTAGATAAATTTACAGAAAGTGCAAATTGATCTACAGGGAAGCAGATCAGTGGTTGCCTGGAGATGGAGTGGACTGATTACAAGGGCGTGCAAAGAAATTTTCAGTGACCAGGCACAGTGGCGGTGCATGCCTGTCATCCCAAGAGGATGAGACAAGAGGATCACAGATCTGAGGAAGTTTCAGCAAAGAAAGTTTCAACTAGCTGGGCGTAGTGGTGCACGCTTGTAATCCCAATACTTGGAAGGCTGAGGCAGGAGGATCACAGGTTTGAGGCCAGCCAGTCTCAGTAAAGAAGTTTTTACAGATCAAATTGTACACTTGAAATAGGTGCAAGTTAGTAAACCTCAAGTAGATCTAAGGTTGAAAAGAAAGTAGGAAAGAAAGCTTCCCGTCCCTAATCATTTCCATAAATGCTCTTCCAAGGCTTTGCTGCCATTCACACGCAGGGCCCAGCTCCCGCGGAGACTTTTATGCCCCGGTGTCTGGGCCGGCTGGGGTCAGAGGAGCTGGCTGTTACTGGCTCTTCTCACTGGAAACTCCATTAGTCAGGACTGTGGTCCTAGAAATTCTTTTGCACCACTCACAGGCCTGATACACTGTTGATGTGAGGCTAATGATGATCTAAAGCAGCGTTCTATACTTTTTTATTTTTTCTGAAGATTGAACACAGGGCTGGTGCATGCTAAGTGCGTGCTCTGTCGCTGAGCTGCACGCACCCCCAGTGCTCAACTTTTTTATGTTTTGGTCTCAGGTGTCTTTCATACTTTTTCTTTCTTTTTTATTCTCTCTCTCTCTCTCTCTGAACTGGGAATTGAACCCAAGGGCATTCTACCTCCAAGCTACACCCCAAGCCCTGAACCTGGGATCTTCTGCCTCAGCCTCCCAAGTAGGCATATGCCACCATGCCTGGCCCCATTCATACTCATGAAAAGTACTGAGGGGAGCCGGGCGCGGTGGCTCATGCTTGTAATCCCAGCATTTGGGAGGCTGAGATGGGAGGATCGTGGTTCGCAGACAGCCCCAGCTACTTAGTGAGGCCCTCTGCAACTCAGTGAGACTCTGTTTCAAAATAAAGAATAAAAAATAGGGCAGGGGGTGTAGCTCAGAGGTCAAATGCGCACTTAGTGACTGTTTCATTTCTAAGGAAAAGCAAAGGCCAAGATGGAAATACAACAGCCCCCAACAGCAGACAGGCCTGAGTTTGATCCCAGCAACCCTGGCTTTGGTCAAGTCACATCACCATCTTGCAGAGTTATTAGGAGAGCTGAGTGTAATCATGTCTGTAAATTCCTGGCATCTAGCCCATACCCTACAGATGCTCACTGCTGCTATTACTGTTATTATTACTGAGCATTGGTGGCTGGGGCTGCAGGGTCATGAATCCCCAGGAGCAGCCTTTTTGTGGTCTAGTCCTTGGTATCCCAGGAGACACCTTAGGATGGCTGCCCAGGCTGGAGACGCAGCTCAGTGGTAGAGCCGTAAGCGCGGGCCCTGGATTCCACCCCCCACGCCATGCTCACCTCACTGGGGGTTTCCTGTCTCCTAAATATCCACCACCACAAGATATTGCGCAGAGGCCATGAACGATAGGAGAGTTCAGGTCTTGGGGAGCTGTTCCCGAGGCAGGGGGCGTGAAAAGCACTCCCCACGGGGGAGGGGCTGTGCCCGGGCTCTGCGGCCAGGAGCAGGCTCCAGCTCTAACTCATTTACTAACTGCAAGACCTAGGACAAATTACTCCACTTTTGTAAATTACTCCGCTTTTGTAAATCCATTTTTCTCTCTGTAATTGGGAATAATGGTGGTTTTAGTGATAAATGCAAAGAGCCTTAGCATAGCGCCTCTCACAAGGAAAATATCAATACGCTTTACCAATGATCAGTGCCACTCACGTCGGTTACTGTTACAGCAGGGTGTTGAGCAATATTCCATGCCCTGCTGGAATCCCCAGACATGAGGTGCAGGGTCAGCCTTGCTGTAGAAGAGATAGTCTGTTGCCGCATTTACCCACCTTCTTCAAAGGTTTCTTTGGAGAGTACCAGTAACTGGGATAATACAGAAAGCTTTTTAAAAAGAGGAGATGGAAGGAGACAAAAAAGAGAGGAGGAGGAAAAGGCCACAAAAAAGACAAAGGGAGGGGAAGAAGTGAAAGAAGGAAAATTCTGAAACAGAAGCTGAGCTCGGCCCCTTCAGGAAGCACTTGTCTTGCTAGGAATAATGGCACAGGGCTGTAATCCCAGTACTTGGGAAGATGGGATAGGAGGATCTCAGGTTCGAAGCCAGCCTCGCTGGCTTAAGAGACCCTGTTTCCAAATAAAAATATTAAAAATAGGTCTGGTAGTGTAGCCCGGAAGTAGAAGGGTTTCCAGGAACCCCAGTGCCACCCCAAAAATAAATAAATAAATAAATAAAGGAATAAAGGAATAAATAATAAAAATGATAAAATAGGGGTAGGGGTATAGCTCAGAAGTAGAATGTTCCTAGGTTCCATTCCAAGTACAGCAAATTAAATAAATAAATAAATAAATAAATAAATAAATAATGTTCCTTTTCCAGCTAGACATGGTGGTACACATCTGTACTCCCAGTATTTGGGAGGCGAAGACACGAGGTGGCAGGTTCAAGGCCAGCCTCGGCAACATGGGAAGACTCTCAGCCACCTAGTGAAAACCTGTCTCCAAAATAAATAAATAAATAAATAAATAAATAAATAAATAAATAGGACTGGTGTGTGACTGAGAGGTAGTACTATGTTTCTTTCAGAATGATGAAAAATTATTTTTTCTTTGTAGTACTGAGGATTGAACTCAGGAACACTCTACTTCTGAGTTACATCCCCAGCCCTATTTTATTTTGAAACAGGGTCTTGCTAAGTTATTGAATATTGCTGGCCTAGAACCTGTGATCCTTCTGTCTCAGTCTCCCTGATAAAAAGATTCTAAAATTGAGTACAGTGATGTTTGCACAACTCTGAATATACCAAAAAACATTGAATTGTACACTCAAGTTTTTAATTAATTAATTAATTAATTAGTGGTACTAGGGATTGAACCCAGGGTCATTTTATCTCTGAGCTATACCCACAGCCCTACTTTATTTTTTTTTAGTACTGGGGATAAAACTGAGGGGTGTTCTACCTCTGAGCTACACCCCAGCCCTATTTTAATTTTTATTTTGAAACAGGGTCTCACTACGTTGCTGAGGGCCTCGCTAAATTGCTGAGGCTGGTCTCAAACCTGTGATCCTCCTGTCTCGGCCTCTCAAGTACTGGAATTATAGGCAGGTGCCACCACACTGAGCTCAAATTGCACACTTTACGTGAGTAAAATGTATACACTATACATTATAGCAGAATAAGGCCTTTACTGAAAGAGAAAGGAGGGAGCACAGAAGTAGAAGTAGAGGTGGAAATTCTGCATCTACCTTAACGGACGCAGGATGACTCAGTCTGGCTGGAATTTAAGGAAGCCGTTAGAAATGAAACAAAGGCCCTAGATAGAATTTCATGTCAAAGAGTTTGGACTGTATCTTAGAGCTCTGGGCTGTCAAATGTAGTAGCCTCTAGTCATAAGTAACTACTGAGCACTTAAACCTGGTTAGCCCAGTTGCAGTGTACTATAGGTGTAGACATTAGATTTTGGAGACTTAATGAAAAAAAGAATATAAATCCCTCACTAATAATTTTTATTGATTATATGTTGAAATAGTAATATATTGAGTTAAATAACATTCATGTTTATTTCCTTATATGTGCGGGGTGGGGGGGGGGGTTGAACCCAGGGGCATTCTACCTCCAAGCTATAGTCCCAGCCCTATTTTTTAGTATTTTATTTTTTGATTGGTACTGGGGTTCCTGGAAACCCTTCTACCTCTGGGCTACACTCCCAGACCTATTTTTTATATTTTCATTTGGAAACAGGGTCTCTCAAGCCAGTGAGGCTTCGAACCTGCGTGATCCTCCTGTCTCCGCCTCCCAAGCGCGGGGATTACAAGTGGGCGCCACCACGACCGGCTAGTATTTTATTTTTGAAACAGGGTCTCACTGAGTTGTGAAGGGCCTCACTAAGTAGCTGAGGCTGTCCACAAGCCATGATCCTCCGGTTTCTGCCTCCTGAATGCTGGGCCTGTTTTAACATTCAATCCTCCTGTCTAAGCTTTGCAAGTACCACCATACCTGTTTTCTATTTTTTATTTCGTTTTTTAATTTTTTAAAAATATTTTTGTGTCACTGGGAGTGGAACCCAGGGGCTTTACTACCTTCGGGCTATACTCTCAGACCTATTTTTATACTTTATTTGGAAACAGGGTTTCACTAGGTTGCTGAGAGCCTCACTCAGTAGCTGAGGCTGGCTTCAAGCCTGTGTGATCCTCCTGTCTCAGCCTCCCAAGTGCTGGCATTACAAGCATGTGCCACCACGCCCGGCTTTCTATTTTTTATTTTGAAACAGGATCTCTCTAAGTTTCTATGGGCCTAAGTAAGTTGATGAGGCTGTCCTCAAACCTGTGCAACTCCTGTTACTGCTTCCCAAGGCCTAGGGTTACCGGTATGCACCACCACACTCGATCTCATCACCTATTTCTTGAGGCTGCCTGGGTTCCAGCCCTATGGGGAGCTTTGGAGAACGAGCCATTAATTAGGTGTATTCACTGACCTTAGAGACCTCAAAGTATGAAAAAAAAAGATATTGTAAAACCAGAGATCCTGGAGTGAGGGGAAGGCACAAATTTCCTGACCAGGTAAGAGAAAGGATCTCTGAGGAGGCATGGTCCTAGCTATGGTCAGGAGGTAAGAGTGGTCCATATGAAGGAGAAGGTTGGGAAGAGCGTTCCAGGAGCTAGGTGTGGTGGCGCACGCTTGTAATCCCAGCATTCTGGAGGCTGAGACAGGAGGCCCTTTGCAACTCAGTGAGACCCTGTTTCAAATTAAAGAATTAAAAATATATAGGGATGGGGGTGTCACTCAGAGGTAGACTGCCCCTGGGTTCAATCCCCAGTACTGCAAAAAAAAAAAAGAAAAAAAAAAAAAGTGATCCAGGCAGAGTCAACAGCATGTGCAGAGAGAGCCCTGAGCCGGGAGCGCTCCAAATGCCTGGGGAACCAGAGCGTCTGCAGGCCTGGAGGATTACATGGGGGACAAAAGCGGTGGAGGTGAGCCTGGAGAGTGGGCAGGACCCCAGGCGCGCAAAGAGCCTCTGTTGAAGTTAAGAAGAAACTTGGTCTTGTTCACATTAGGTGCTGAGGAAACACAGATTTAAACAGTGAAGTAACCATCAGACTGAGGTTTGGGAAAACCACACTGGCAGCTTGCCAGGCAGAGGGGAGAGAAGATGGGGGGGGGGGGCGAGGGACGACCTGTGCAAGACCTGGAAGAAGGCAGGTCCAGCGCCACAAGGGCTCTGGTGTGGCTCCAGCCCCCGGCTCGAGGAGCAAGAGGGGGCAGCCGGGGTGGGGGTGGGGGGTGTGCAGATGTCAGAGGTGCTTAAATTCCAGGCGGAGGGGTTTGGATTTGACTCCTGGAGTACCAGACAGAGTAAGTAGGAAGGTGGAACCCAGACCTAAGGTCAAGATTTCCTAGCTGTGCCATTTATTAGTTAAGCCTCCGTCCCCTCTGAGGTATGGTGAGATAACAGCCAGGAGGATTAAGAGAAATAATAATGAAAAGCATTTATCACTTTTTTTTTTGGCACTGGGGATTGAACCCAGAGGCATTCTACCTCCAAGCTACACCTCCAGCCCCCTTTTACTTCTTATTGGAAACAGGGTCTCACTATGTTGCTCAGAGCCTTGCTTTGTTGCCGAGGCTGGCTTTGAACCTGTGGTCCTCCTGTCTCAGCCTCCCAAGTACTAGAATTACAAATGTGTGCCACCGCGCCCAGCTAAGCACTTACCACTTTTTGAGAGCCTAAAACACAAGTATTCAAAATGTTAGCTCTAAGCCAGGCATGGTGGTACACGCTTTTGAAAGGCTGAGACCAGAGGATCACGGTTCACGGACAGTCTCAGATGCTTAGTGAGGCCCTTTGCAACTCAGTGAGACCCTGTTTCAAAATAAAGAATAAAAAATAGGGCTGTGGGTGTAGCTCAGAGGTAGAATGTCCCTGGCTTCTATCCCCAATACCGCAAAACAAAACAAAAAAATGTTTGCTCTGAAACCTACATGGATGCTTGATATCCAAGGTTCTCTGTTCCCACATCAAGATTACAGGACAAGAGCCAGGTGTGATGGCACACGCCTGTGATCCCAGGACTTCAGAAGCTGACACAGGAGGATTGTAGGTTCGAGGCCAGCCTCAGCAACTTAGCCAGGCTCTGTTTCAAATTAAAAAAAAAAAAAAAAAACCTAATGACTTGGTGAGGAATTATGTATAGAGAAGAAGCTAGGAAGAAATTTACTCTCTATTCTTTGTATAATTTTTTTTTTGTAGTACTGGGGATTGAAACCCAGGGGTATCCTACCTCTGAGCTACACCCCCGGCCCTGTTTTATTTTTTATATTAAAACAGGGACTCACTAAGTTGCTGAGGCTGGCTTCAAACCTGTGATCCTCCTGTCTCAACCTCCCAAGTACGGGGATTACAGGCACCACCGGGCTGGGCTAACATTTTTATAACAGATGGGGGTCTGCTCTCCAGTGGAACATTCCAGCACCTTGCTCTCCAGCTCAAAGCCAGGGCAGTGAGTGAGAGGCCCTGGTCTCGGTTCCCATCCCCCACCGCAGGACCCAGAACCTTCCGCGACCCAGGCTTCCCAGCTGCAGAACGAACAGACTGCCCCTTGTCACGTTCCCCACAGGGCAGCATTGAGAACTGCCTATCAGCTTGGTAAAGGATTTCAGGATCTGGGGATGAAAGAGAATGTATTAACACAAAATACTCCTGCTTTTTAACCCCACATAGTTCCAGGGAAACCTAATACAGAGGCATCGGATCCAGTTACAGTTGCTGTGCTGAGGGAGAATGTCACTTAGTGACGTTAACAATTGTCATTTTCTTTGTAAACTTTCTTGATGACTGGAGCTGAGGGAATCTTGCTATCGCAGTCTGACCTACCTGAGACAGACAGGAAACCTGCCCGCCTCAGCTAGCGCCTCAGCTGGGAGTCGGGGCTCTGTGTGGACACACATCTGCGCTCCTGGGCAGCATTTTCCAACTGGGTCCAGGGGCCTTGCCTTACGGGTAATGAGGCTGGACCTTCCTTCTCTCACTGGTGCCCTCATCAGGGTGGGAGGCCGAGCAAATGGCAGGCAGGCTGGCAGCTGGAACGTCCAGCACTTTGAAGATGGGAAACAGGCACACAGAAAGCTGTGCTTACATGAATTCCATTACAGAGGGGTCCCTGGGTTAGGTGGGATTTCCAGTTCCTCCCCTAATACTCCTGTACTTTCTATGGAGAAGGCTCACCGGGTGTGGCGGCATGGTAACCCCAGGACCTGGGAGGCTGAGACAGGAGGAGCAGGGTCGAAGACAGCCGCGGTAATTTAGGGAAATGCTCAGCAACTTAAAAAGCCTCTGGTTCAAAATAAAAATAAAGTAGGACTGGGGGAGTAGCTCAAAAGTAGAATGACCCTGGGTTCGGTACCATAAGAAAATTGCAAAAGAGACAGAGAGGTGAGAGAGAAAGAGGCAGAGAGGGACAGAGGATTTGAAGCGCGCCTGCAATTCCATCTTCAAAGTCAGAGAAATGGGAGACGCGCTTATAAAGCAACGCCTGGAGCTAGACGCCCAAGTGGATGGCTGAGCGCCCTGCCTCCCTCGGCTCCAGTATTCTTTTCCCTTAAAAGTGATCTGAGGCCCCTTCTCATTTCTTCGGGTCTGTGTCCACAGCCACCTCAAACTACCTCTTCTTCCCAGCTGCCTTTCTTGGTGCCCCAGGTTTCAAGGGGGCGCTGTGAAGCTGGCTACGGCCGCCCGCAGCCCTTCCTCCCCGGAGCCGCCTGGCTGCCCGGTCTCCCCGCTGGTAACCAAGCCCTTGCCCGCCTTTCTAGCAACCCGGTGCTTTCCTCATTGTTGCTGTCTGTTTCCATTTGCTCCTTTTATTCTCCAGGTTTTCCTTGACTCTGATGTTTTTCCCCCTGCTGCACAACAAGCCCTTCTGATCTCTGTGAAAGGCAAACCCGTGTCATTCTTCCAAATCATCATTGTATGACATGTTTTTATATCAGCCGGACAAAGGAGCTATTTGATCAGGGGGTATGGTGTGTGATTGTAAGAAATTCAGCTAGTCGGTGGCAACCATTGTTCCCCAAGCGGCTCCCTGACCCCATTCTGTTCCTGGAAAAACTCCCTGAGAGCGGCCTCTATTCATGGAGTAGCAGCAGTCTGCAGCCGCTGCAGGAGCAGGCTCAGCTCCTAGCGGTGTCACCGATAGCTGCCCGCAGCCACCCTTCATCAGCATTAGGTTTCCAACCCCACAGCTGTTATCACGGCCCGGAGCTCAGGGGGTTAGAGATATAGGCTGCTCTCTGCTCTCCCTCTTATCTTGGAGAAATTCAACCTTCCTTTGAAATGGTCATTTGGAAATTACCGTCTGCTGCTTTCAGCACAGCAGGCCTGGCTAGCGCCCCTGCCCTCCTCGCTGCTCCCCTGAGGACCGCCTCCCAGTTTCTCCAGCTCACAGGTCCTGCTGCCGTGGTGGTATGCGTCTAGAGCACCTCCAAACCTTCCCACTGCCTGAGCTGGAGGTGTGGGACCCCCGGCCCGGCCCCAGTGTTGGGCAGATTACACCAACAGTCTCCTGAAGATGAGCAAATCTCACACACTTGCGCATCTCTTCCTGGCCTTCCTTGCAATACACGATGGGTGTGTGTAAAGCCTAGTGCTGGAGACTCTAGGAGAGACAGACTGTCCTGGGGACTCAACCATTACGGGAAAGGAGACAAGTAGATGTGGATTAGCAAAAACATCCAGGACATTTTCTCATCCTTGACTCCGTGCTACTAAAACAGCCAAAGGTGTACACAAGTCGTTCTGGCTTGACCTCGTAGTGTGCAAACTACCCCTATTGAAGAGAGTGCTCAAACCACACACAGTGACGAGCCCTTTACCCTTCAAAAGGTCCAGCCTGCCCTAAGTAGGCCGATCTTAGCATTACCATCTATAGAACAATCCAGAGAAGGCTGGAAGATTCTTTGAAATATGTCAGAATCTAATCATTCGGGGATTTTCCTCATTAACACTGTTTATTTTACAGAGACTAGAAAAGAAATGGAAAGACCCATTCAAGATCACTCAAAGCCAGTAGCTGAGCAGAGGCTCCAATCTAGAGCCTCTGGGTCTTTTTTTTTGTTTTGTTTAATTCATTAAGTACCACTTTTTCCTAAGAAGCTGACATTAGATTAGACTATTGTCATTTGTAACTACTACCTGGAAACCAGGACCTCAAAGCCAATAAAACTCCTGAATAGGACATGGTGGCCCACACCTGGAATTCCAATACTTGCGAGGCTCAGAGAGGAGGATCGCAGGGTTTTAGACCACCCTCAGCAATTTAGGGAGTCCCTCAGCAACTTAACAAAAAATGATTACAAAATAAAAAGGTCTGGGGATGGTGTATGGAGGTAGAATACCCCTGGGTTCAATTCCCAGTATTAAAAAAAATAATAATCAAATAAAATAAAAGCGCTGAGCCAAGCATGGTGGCACATGCTTAAAATCCCAGTACTTGGGAGGCTGAGACAGGAGGATCTGGGTTCACAGCCGGCCTCAGCTACTTAGTGAGATCCTCCACAACTTAGTGAGACCCTGTTTCAAAATAAAGGATAAAAAATTGGGCTGGGTATATAGCTCAAAGGTAGAATGCCCCTGGGTTCAATCCCCAGCACCACACACACACACACACACACACACACACACACACACACACACGCCAGCTCTAGAGATCAGAATCCCAAATGCAGCTCCTTTTCTGCCTCACCCCACACCAGTGTTTGTGCCTTGAGTCAACAGAATGGCCTCTCCAGCGGCCCCAGTGTGGTCCCTCCTCCCTCTTGGCCCTGGGGAACACCCACAGTGCAGTAGCTAAAATAGTCAGGGCTATGCAGTGACTGAAAAATTGTACTGTCTGCAGTACTGATTGTTACTACAACATGCGTGAACCTTGGATACGTTATATTGAGTCCACGTATTGTGTGATTACATGCATATGTCTAGAGTAGGCAAGCTCACACAGATGCCAGGTTAGTAGTTGCAGGGTCTAGGGGAGGGGAAGGGGGCTGACTGCTAACACAGGGCTCCTCCTTAGGGTGATGAAAGTGTGTGGAATTAGAAAATGGTGAGGACTGTACAACTTCATCAGTGCACTGGAAGCACCTAATTGTGTACTTTAAAAGGATTTGTGGAATGTCAATTCTAGATCAACAACAAAAAACAGACAAAATGGGGGGGCAGTCATGGTGACACAAGTTTGTAATCCCAGTACTTGGGAGACTAAGACAGGAGGATCGCAGGTTCTTGGCCAGCCTCAGCAATTTAGCGAGGTCCTCTGTAACTTAGTGAGACCCTGTTTAAAAAAATAGAGCTAGCCGGGCATGGTGGTGCACGCTTGTAATCCCCCCACTTGGGAGGCGGAGACAGGAGGATCGCTCAGGTTCGAAGCCAGCCGCACTGGTTTAAGAGACCCTGTTTCCAAAAATAAAAAAGTATAAAATAGGTCTGGGAGTGTAGCCCGGAGGTGGAAGGGCTTCCAGGAACCCCAGTACCACCAAAAAAAAAAAAAAAAAAATAGAGCTAGGGATGTAACTTAAAAGTAGAATGCCCCTGGGTTCAATCCCCAGTACTGCAAAAAATAAATAGATAGCATTTGGGAGGCAGAGACAGGATGATTGCAGTTCATGGACAGCCCCAGCTAATTAGTGAGGCCCTTTACAACTCAGAAAGACCCTGTTTAAAAATAAAGAATAAAAAGTAGGGCTGGGGGAGTGTAGCTCAGAGGTAGAATGACCCTGGGTTCCAACCCCAGTAGTGCAATAAATAAATAAATAAATAAATAAATAAATAAAATAAAAAACAAAATAGGTCTGGGAGTGTAGCTCAGAGGTAGAATACCCCTGGATTCAATTCTCAGCAACACACACACACACACACACACACACACACATATGAAAACAATTACCAACTAAAAAACTTATCAAAGCTTGGTATGTTGACCCACACCTGTAATCTTAGAAGGCAGAGACAAAAGGATTGCAGTTTCGAAGACCAACTCAGGAAGTAATGAGGTACTCCACAAGCTAGTAAGACCCTGTTTCTTTCCTTTTTTGTGGTACTGGGGATTGAACCCAGGGGCACTCTATCTCCAAGCTACAGCCCCAGCCCTGGTCTTTATTTTGAAACAGGTTCTAAGTTGTAGAGGGCTAAGTTCTAAGGGTTCTAAGTTGGGAGGCTGAGACAGGAGGACCGCAGGCTTGAGAACAGCCTCAGCAAGTAGTGAGACTCAGGTCAACCTAGAGAGTCCATGTTTCAAAATCAAAATTAAAAATAGGGCTGGCATGTAGCTTGGAGATAGAATAGCCCTGAGTTCAATCCCTAGCACCAAAACAACAACAATAAGAAGAGGGGGCATGTTAGCAGTTCCTGAAGGTGGTTTCTAGATGCCCACGGTTTGACATTCCAAACGGACCTTAACGGGCTACTGTCTAGCATCCCACTCGAGGAAAGGAGAAAGCTGACTTTGCCTCTGGTGCCCTCTCCCCTTCCCATGGTACCTGATCTCCAGCAGTCGCCCACTCTGCCACCACTGGGACACCGTGGCCAGCAGCCCTGGAGCCCCTTTCCTGGGGAGACCCACGCCCGGCTTCGACCCCGCCCTCGGGATGCTGTCTGGACCTTCCTTCCTAAGTCATTGTGTTCCTGCCCATTTTCCTGCCCACTTATGAAGGCTTATAAGGTTAAGCCCCTTGCCCGAGGTCACACAGCTGGTTAGTAACAAAAGCCCAGCTAGAACCTGGGTTCAGTCCTCAAAGTGAGGTCCTTCTGAGCTTCCAGTGAAGGTTTTTATTTTCTCAACAAAGTACCGGTAACTGAAGAGGGAAACTCCAGCCAACCCAGGTCAGGGTTTGCGTTTTATTTTTGTTTATGCTTGCTTGTTTATTTTTGCTTTAGGCTTCAGTCTCAGCCATTCCAGGGGGTAGCAGAGGTAGTAATACAGACATGATTAGTGACACCTCACCTCCCACAAGGATCCGTGACGGGGCTCCTCTGTCTAATCTCTCCCAGCTCGCCTGGGCAACCAGTCCTTCTGCCACACAGCTCCTAACCCTTTGCCACGGGAGTTCTCTAGGACTGGGTGCAAGGAGAAATGGGGTTTGGTTTTTCCATGATACAAAGGAAAAGTTCACACTTCAAGAAATTAGACTTAGGAAAGCTAGAGGCTAATTAAGAGCTTGGCTCTGGGTTGGGTGTGGTGGCCACCTGAAATCCCAATACTTGGGAGACTGAGATCAGGAGGATCATAGGTTCGAGACCAACCTTAGCAATTTAACAAGGCCCTCAGCAAATTAGTGAGATCTTGTTTCCAAACAAAAAAATCAAAGGAACTAGGGGTACAGCTCAGAGGTAGAATGCCCCTGAGTTCAATTCCTGGCAACACACATACATATATACATACACACTAAATAAATAAATAAATAAATAAATAAACCCAAACAAACAAGAGCTTGGCTCAGCCAAGTGTGGTGGCACACACTTGTAATCCCAGTACTTGGGAGGCTGAAACAGAAGGATCACAGGTTTAAGGTTAGCCTCAACAAGTAGTGAGACCCTGCTTCAAAATAAAATGTTAAAATATAGGACTGGGGGCTGGGCGTGATGGCGCATGCTTGTAATCCCAGCATTTGAGAGGCTGAGACAGGAGGATCACAGTTTGCGGCAGCGTCAGCTACTTAGTGAGGCCCTTTGCAACGCAGTGAGACCCTGTTTCAAAAATAAAGAATAAAAAAGAGGGCTGGGAGTATAGCTTAGAGGTAGAATGTCCCTGGGTTCCATCCCCAGTACCACACACAAAAAAAAGGACCGGGGATGTAGCTCAGAGGTAGAATGACCCTGCAATCCCCAGTACCACACACACACACACACACACGAGCTTGGTTTTAAAGGCCAGCAGATTCGGACTTAAATCTAGCTATGCCAGGCATAGTAGCACACGTCTGAAATCCCAACTCTTGGGAGGCTGAGACAGGAGGATTGCAGTTTCAACGACAGCTTCAGCAAATAGTGAAGCTTTCATCAATCTAGCAAGACCCTACTTCAAAATAAAAATAAAAATAAAAATAGGACTAGGGAGCTGGGCACGGTGGCGCACGCTTGTAATCCCTGCACTTGGGAGGTGGAGACAGAAGGATCATGTAGGTTCGAAGTCAGCCTCGCTGGCTTGAGAGACCCTGTTTCCAAGTAAAAATAATATAAAATAGGTCTGGGAGTGTAGCCTGGAGGTGGGAGGGTTTCCAGGAACCCCAGTACCACCAAAAAAATAATAATAATAATAATAATAGGACTAGGGGTGTAGCTTGGAGGTAGAATGCCCCTGGATTTAATCTCCAGTGCCACAAAATAAATAAGTAATAAATAAATAAAGCCTAGCTACATCACTTTAGAAGGAATAATTTCTTCATTTTTCTGAAACTGTTTCCCTAGTTGTAAACTGGAGCTGACATTTTATTACAGGGATTAAATCCTCATGAGAGATAGGCATGGTGGTGCACGCTTGTGATCCCAGTATCTGGGAGGTTGAGACGGGAGGATCATATGTTAGGGGCTGGCCTCAGCTGCCTAGTGAGGCCCTCTACTACTTAGTGAGACTTTGTTTCAAAATAAAGAATTTTAAAAAAGGAAAAAGCCCTGGGGCATAGTGGCACACAGTTGTAATCCCAGCATTTGGAAGGCTGAGGCAGGAGGATCACAGTTCATGGACAGCCTCAGCTACTTAGGCCCTTTGCAACTCAGTGAGACCGTTTCAAAATAAAGAATAGAAAAATAGGGCTGGGATATAGCTTGGAGGTAGAATGCCCCTGGGTTCCATCCCCAGTACTACAAAAACAAAACAAACAAACAAAAAAAACCCCACATGTTTGGAAGACCATGGAGTATTGGGGAAATGATCTCTATTACTAGACCCATCCACTAACTGGAAGGCAGAAAGTAGCAAAGTTGTGAGCAAATTGTATAGGATACTATGTGCCTTGCAAAAGAAAACCTCTGAGCTATACCTTCAGCCATTTTTATTGTTTTTTATTTTATTTAGTGTGTGTGTGTGTGTGTGTGTGTGTGTGTGTGTGTGTGTGTGGTGGTAGTGGGGATGGAACTCAGGAGCTTTCTACCTCCGGGCTATACTCCCAGACCTACTTTATATTTTATTTGGAAACAGGGTCTCACTAAGTTGCTGAGAGCCTCACTAAGTAGCTGAGGCTGGTTTCGAACCTGTGTAATCCTCCTGTCTCAGCCTCCCAAGTACTGGGATTACAAGCGTGCACCATCACGCCCAGTTGGCTTTTTATTTTGAAACAAGGGCTTGCTAAATCATGAGGCTGTCCACGAACCAGTGATCTCCTGTCTCAGCCTCTGAAACACTGGGATTACAGGCGTGTGCCACCACACTCGGCCATGCTGAAGAGTTTTGAGCCTGCAGTGACTTGATATGCTCTTTGGCTTTGTTTAGAAATTTTTGTTACAGCTGGGCATGGTGGCACATGCTTGTAATCCCAGTACTTAGGAGACCTAGACAGGAGGATCAAAAGTTTGAGGCTAGCCTCATTAACTTACTGAGGCCCTGTTTCAAGCTGAAAAATGAGACAGGACTTGGGGTGTAGCTCAGGGGATGGAATACCCCTGAATTCAATGCCCAGCACCAGAAAAGAATTTTTTTTTTTGTTCTGGCTGTTTTGTAGTGGAATAATTGCTGCATGTGACCCAGTCTTTGGGGGGCAGAAAAAGGGATCCTGGCCCACCGGGAAGGCAGGGAAGTGCTGCAGCTGCTCTGAAGAGAAGCCCCCTCCCCAGCCCGCCCTCAGAGAAGTCAGCGTCCTCTCTCTTTTTCTCAAGTGTTTCTAGTTCATCCAAATTTCACAAGGGTCTGAGGGTCTTTCAAAGACTTCCAAATTTTTTCTTTAACAAAACAAAACTGAGATGACGTCCTCTCAAAGTTCTTATTAATGGTGCTCCTAAAAATTGGTATTGATCTTCGAGTTGAAAAAAACCTGAATTTTACCTCCAATTCCCGATTAATCAGCTGCGTGGCCTCAGGCAAGTGGGTCTTCCCTGTTCTCCTCAAGCAGGTGGCGATTCCGAACGTCCTCTGAAATTCCAGCCCCACGTGGCCCCTTCGGGGCTGCTTTTCCCTCTGTGTTCCGCTTCCCGTTCCTGGTACACTTTGCAGAGTGGAGAGAGTGGAGTCAGTGGGTCTGACTCCAAGTCCTGGCTTGGCCACTTACTGTGCATCTTGAAGAAACTAGTTAACTCTAAACTCTGTTTCCTCCTC
Organism: Muscardinus avellanarius; assembly: GCF_963383645.1. Taxonomy (NCBI): domain Eukaryota; kingdom Metazoa; phylum Chordata; class Mammalia; order Rodentia; family Gliridae; genus Muscardinus; species Muscardinus avellanarius. The sequence goes on from NC_137789.1 coordinate 134,429,203, forward strand.
CGTAAACCTGGGGTATTGACACTTAACACGCTGGCTCATTAGAAGGTCGGCAGAAGAAATAACTGAGCTGGGCATGGCAGTGCACACCTGTAATCTCAGCACTTGGGAGGCTGAGACAGGAGGGTCGCAGGTTCAAGGACAGCTTCAACAAATAGTGAGACTCTCATCAACCTAGTGAGACCCTGTTTCAAGATAAAAATAAAATAGGGCCGGGCGTGGTGGCGCACGCCTGTAATCCCCGCACTTGGGAGGCAGAGACAGGAGGATCACGCAGGTTCGAAGCCAGCCATGTGTGCTGGCTTAGGAGACCCTGTTTTCAAATAAAAATGTTAAAAATAGGTCTGGGAGTGTAGCCCGGAGGTAGAAGGGCTTCCAGGAACCCCAGTACCACCAAAAAAATAAATAAATAGAAAATAAAATAGGACTTGGGGTGTATCTCAGAGGTGAAACGCCTCTAGGTTTGATTCCTAGTATCACAACAACAACAAAGAAATAATTGAAATAAAGTATGTAGGCCAGGTGTGCTAGCACACACTTATAATTCCAGTTCTCGGGAAGCTGAGACAGGAGGATCGCAGGTAAAGGCCAGCCTCAGCAACTTAGTGAGACTTTAATTCAAAATAAAAAATAAAATAGGACTAGGGCTCTGAGATAGAAATCCCCTGGGTTTAATCCCTAGTACCAAAAAAAAGTAAAGAAAAGAAAAAGAAAGAAAGAAAGAAAGAAAGAAAGAAAGAAAGAAAGAGAGAAGAAAAGAAACAAAGAAAACACTGTGGCTTAAAACCTAAGGCACTGGATAAAAAATATTAATGCAAACATGCACACACACACACACACACACACATACACACACAGAGCAGTCTTGGTATCAAAGAGCACAGCATGAAATGTTTATGTGGTGTGGACTCAGTATCAAAATTTATATTGCATTTATACCTTGATTTCTTTACTTTTAAAGAATACTGACAAGATGGACATAGTAGTATATGCCTGTAATCCCAGTAGGCAGAAGGCTGAGGCAGGAGGATAGCAGGTTTGAAGATAGCCTCAGCAAGTAATGAGACTCCCATCAACCCAGTGAGACTCTGTTTCAAAATAAAATTAAATTGGGCTGTGGTGCAGCTTGGAGGTAGAATAGGTAGAACGCCTCTAGGTTCAATCTCCAGTGACACACACACACACACACACACACACACACACACACACACACACTCAATACTAACTCACCTACTTCACTGAGAGTTGGCATAAAATTGAAAAATACACCCACTTGTAATTGCCTATGGCTTATCCAACCATCATTTCTACACAGTAGTCCCCGTTACTTGCAGAGGATACATTCCAAGACCCCCAATGGATGGCTAAAACCACCGACAGTACCGAACCCTATATTTCTTCTCCACCTCCTTCTTCTTTTGTGGTACTGGGGATTTAACCCAGGGACACTGTTCCTCTGAGCTATACTCTCAGCTCTTTTTTTTTTTTTTTTTTTTTGCGGGTCTGGGGTTGGAAACCCAGGGGCATTCTACCTCCGAGCTACACCCCTGCCCTATTTTTTTTAATTCTTTATTTTGAAACAGGGTCTCACTAAGTTGCAGAGGGCCTCACTAAGTAGCTGAGGCTGTCTGTGAACCGCGATCCTTCGGTCTCAGCCTCCCAAATGATTACAAGTGTGCGCCACCACGCCCGGCTCCCTCAGCCCTATTTTATTTTTTAATTATATATATATATAAAAATATGTTTTTATATATACATATATTACATATATTATATATTTAATTATATATTATATATTTAATTATATATACATATATTATATATTTATTTATTTATTTGCAGGTCTGGGGATGAAACCCAGGGTCATTTGACCTCCACGCTACACCTCCTGCCCTATTTTTTATTATATATATATATATATTTTTTTTTTTTGCAGGTCTAGGGATGGAACCCAGAGGCATTTGACCTCTGAGATACATCCCCTGCCCTAATTATTTGTTTATTTATTTGTTTATTTGTTTGTTTGTTTTTTGGTGGTACTGGGGTTCCTGGAAAACCTTCTACCTCCGGGTTACACTCCCAGACCTATTTTATATTTTTATTTGGAAACAGGGTCTCTTAAGCCAGCACAGCTGGCTTCGACCTGTGCAATCCTCCTGTCTCTGCCTCCCAAGCTCAGGGATTACAAGCGTGCACCACCACACCCGGCTTATTCTTTATTTTTGAAACAGGGTCTCACTAATTTTCAGAGAGCCTCATTAAGGAGCTGAGGCTGTCCGCAAACTGCGATCCTCCAGTCTCAGCCTCCCGAATGCTGGGATTACAAGCATGTGCCACCATACCAGCTTTTATTCTTTATATTTGAAACAGAGTCTCACTAAGTTGCAGAGAGCCTCACTAAGTAGTTGAGGCTGTCTGTGAACCATAATCCTCCTGTCTCAGTCTCCCGAATTCTAGGATTACAAGTGTGCGCCATCACATCTGGCTTATTTTTATTTTTGTGGGGTTTTTTTGTTGTTGGTGGTGGTGGGTTTTTTTTTTTTTGTGTGTGTGTGTGTATGGCACAATTGAACCCAGGGGCATTCTACCTCTGAGCTACTCCTCCAGCCCTATTTTATTTTTATTTTTGTGTTACTGGGAATTAAACCCAGAGTCATTCTACTTGCAAGCTACAATCCTAGACCAGTTTTATTTCTTATTTGGAAACAGGATCTCACTAGGTTGCTGAGGGCCTCACTAATTGCTGAAATTGCTGAGGTTGTCCTCGAACCTGCAATCCTCTTGTCTCAGCTTCCCAGGAACTAGGATTACAGGTATGCTCCACCATGCTGGCATGCTAAACCCTATATATCCTACATTTTTCCTATACATACATATAGTACAAAATGTAAGCTAGGCGTGGTGGCGCACACTTGTAATACCAGCATTTGGGAGGCTAAGACAGGAGGATCCAGGTTCAAGGACAGCCTCAGCTACTTAGTGAGGCCCTTTACAACTCAGTGAGACCCTGTTTCAAAATAAAGAATAAAAGATAGGACTGGGATATAGCTCAGAGGTAAAATGCCCCTGGGTTCCATCCCCAGTACTAAAAAAAAAAAAAAAAAAAAAAAAAAAAAAAAAAAGTAATCCCTTTTTAATCTTAACTTAGAATATATCACACACTATGACTCAAATTTTTGCAATTTGAGGCACAACAGCAAAACTGACATGAATCTCTTTTTCCTTCTTCACAATTTCACAGAGAGAAGCTTTGTTTTTACTGTAGATCTTAGCCATCTCAGTGTATGAGGTTGCTTTCGTTATTAAGTCATGAACTTTCACCTTTTTACTTACAGAAAATACTTTATGGCTCCTCTTTGGCATATCCAAATTGCCAACATCACTGCTCTTACACTTTAGGGCCATTATTAGTAAAATGAGGGTTGCTTGAACACCAGCACTGTGATACCACAAAGTAGATCAGACAACCAAGGCAGCCACTAAGTGACTAACGTGCAGGTAGTACATACAGCGTGGATAATCTGGACAATAGGACGGTTGGCAATGATTGTAACCACAGGGCTTGGTGCCTGTCACTGGACAGAATCCTTTGTAAGCCCCACATTGTACATGAGGAAGGCCCCAAGATGGAAATTGCTCATCTTTCCTCCCTCTGTTCCCTCTCAGCTGGTGTGTGTGTGTGTGTGTGTGTGTGTGTGTGTGTTACTAGGGATTAAAACCAGGGGCATTCTACCTCCAAGCTATACTCCCAGCCCAATTTTTTTTTTTTTTTTGGTGGTACTGGGGTTCCTGGAAGCCCTTCTACCTCAGGGCTACACTCCCAGACCTATTTTTACATTTTCATTTTGGAAACAGGGTCTCCTAAGCCAGCGCACGGCTGGCTTCGAACCTGCGCGATCCTCCTGTCTCCGCCTCCCAAGCGCGGGGATTACAAGCGTGCGCCACCACGCCCGGCCCATTTTTTTTTTTTTTATTATTCTTTGTTTTGAAACAGGGTCTCACTAAGTTCCAGAGGGCCCCACTAAGTAGCTGAAACTGGCTATGAACCTGTGATTCTCCTCTCAGCCTCCCAAGTACTGGGATTATAAGTGGTGCGTTACTAACCCTGGCTCTCAGCCGACATTCCCACTGACTACAGAGGCTCTCACACAGTCATCACAAAATCGACTTCATGTTTGTCTCCAAGACAGTGTGCTGAGCTTCTTAGCCCAGTCACTGACATCAGCCACCGGTCCTGAAAACGCTCAAATGTGGAGGCAACGAAGAGACCCTTCACCTGCAGAGCAGAGCCAGTCCTTGGTCGTTCTGGGAAGCCTGAGCCAATGGAGCGAAGAGCTAGTCAGAAAGCCCACAGCATCTGACCGTTAGCGTCAGAGAAATTACTCCTCAGTCCCACAGCTGCCAGCCCAGCCCACAATAGCACGGGGAGCCCCACCCCAAAACAACAGCGCAGTCTCTGCGACTCCTCCCAACTACCTACCTTCACCCCATCCCTAGTTGGCCTAATTCATGTTTTTTTTTTTTGGTGGTACTGGGGTTCCTGGAAGCCCTTCTACCTCCAGGCTACACTCCCAGACCTATGTTTACATTTTTATTTGGAAACAGGGTCTCCTAAGCCAGCACGCGCGGCTGGCTTCGAACCTGCGCGATCCTCCTGTCTCCGCCTCCCAAGCGCGGGGATTACAAGCGTGCGCCACCACGCCCGGCTAGTTGGCCTAATTCTAAGGCTTCTTCAAGAGGGATGGGGACTGGCAGTTGGTCTTCAGAGCCACGCCAGGGCCACCCAAGAGCCCAGTAAAGCACTTCACTTATACAGCAAGATTTGGTGCCTCAGCCATGGGAGGGCCTGGAGCTACCATGGAGATGGAAAAGCTTCCCCACTGGCTCCCAGAGAACCTCAGGGTCCTTCGCCCCTCTGAGATAGGTTCGTCCCTTCCAACCTACCTCAGCGCCCCTCGAGGCAGGCAAGGAGGGGATTGAGTTTGAGCTGGTCTGCCTGTTGAGGACTTCTTCCTGGGGCTCTGGCTGCCTGGGAAAGGAGAAGGAGATTCTTCAAACAATAGTGACATTCACTCAGTGCTGACTCCGCCTGACGCTGTTCTAAACACTTTGTACATACATGGAGCCAGGTGTGGTGGTGCACGCCTGCATTCCAGCACTTGGGAGGAGGATTGCAGGCTCAAGGCCAGCCTCAGCAACTTAATGAAACTCTCAGCAACTTAGCAAGACCCTGTCTTAAATTTTAAAACACAAATAGGGCTGGGGATGTAGCTCAGAGGTAGAATTCCCCTGTGTTAAATAAATTAATAAATAAATAAATATTCTGTTCTTTTTTTCACCCTCCACCTCTCAGCAGCCGTTTTACAAATGAGGTGCGGAGACTGTACCCAGAAAAGGTGAAATAACTTTCTCAAAGTGACAGGATCCAAGCCAGAGAAATGAACACCCTAGCGGCTCATCGCCCAGAATAGCTTGAAGGGGAAGGAAGACACCATTTTGAAGTTAACCAGGGCTCAGGCTCTAGTGCAGGATTTGGACCTGGCAGACCATGTGTTTATCCTCTAGACTCCAAAAGTCCTGGGTTCCGATCCCAGGTCAACCACCAACCAGTTCTAGCACTTGGGGCAAATTGCTTATCCTCTTAACCTTAGCTTCCCCGTGGTAAACGGGTAGTATTGACCTCAGGGCTGTCGGGAGGACCAGAAATAACATGTGCACAGTGCCTGGCACCTGCTGGGCGCCCCAGAACAGAAACTGGTTATTGGCCCTCTCTCCTCCCCGGGAGGCAGGGGTGCAGCCCGGGGCTGCGGGCCCAGAAGAATACGTGGGGGCAGCTCGGGGGGGGGGGCGAGGGGAAGGCAGGGGACAGCTTGAGGGACTGCAGGCCAGCCCTGAGGGCTCGCAAGGGACACTGGCCTAGCCACAGGTGCACCAATCGCTCTCCTGCGAGGGCGCCCGGCGCCTCCCCTCGCTCCCCACGCTGCTTCTGCAGAAGGCGGCGCACCTCGGCGCCCGCCCGCTGTCGGCTGACTGCTCGTTTTTCTTCGGGTTTCATGGCCTCCCTGCGGCTCCCAGCGCTTTGCAAGTTTTCTCTTCCTCTCCAGCCACTTCCCAGTTAGCCACAGAGCCTCTTTAGTGGCAGCTCAGGTTTCATTCCTGGAAGGTTTGCTCCAAATGGAAGTTTCTGGTTGGGATAATCCTCGGGCGGGAGCGGTCAGTGCGGGAAGAGCCGGCGGCGCGCTGGGAGGCCGTGGGAACAGCCCGCCAGCCCAGGTGCTGCGAGGCCAGAGCGGGGCTTGGCTTCCCATCCCGGAGGCACCTGCCCCTCAGGGCCGGTGGCCCGGAGCCGGGCTCTTCCCCTCGGGAGGGTCCTGGCCAGCATCTTCGGGATGTCCAAGAGAACCCTGAAGGACTCAGAGCCTCCCTCTCCTTTGCTGCCTGCCTCAGCTGACATGAGACACAATGAAAGAATCTGAGGGACCCCAAGTCCAAAGCCAACCAGGGCCAATGTTGTTTACATGTGTGTGTGTGTGTGTGTGTGTGTGTGTGTGTGTGTGTGTGTGTGTTACTGGGGCTTGAACCCAGGGGCTTTCTATCTCTGAGCTCTAACCTCAGCCCTATTTTATATTTTATTTTGAAACAGGGTCTCACAACGTTTCTGAGGCTGTCTTCCAACCTGAGATCCTCCTGTCTCGGCCTCCCAAGTACTGGAATTACAGGTGTGTGCCACCATGCTCGGCTTACATCTATTTTATGACATAGGATTCCATACAGGTTTTCTTTAAAAAAAAAAAAAAAAAAGCTTCTGAGGCTAGAAAAAAACCCTAAATAATCTAATAATCTAATTCAAAACCCTTTACTTCTTTTTGAAGCATTAGTGTGTGTGTGTGTGTGTGTGTGTGTGTGTGTGTGTGTGTGTGTGTTGGAACTGAACCCAGGGACATTCTACCTCCAAGCTACACCCCCAGCTCTATTTTTATTTTTGAAACAGGGTCTTGCTAAATTGCTGCGGCTGGTTTCAAAACTGCAATCCTCCTGTCCCAGCCTCCCAAGTTCTGGGATTCCAGGCTTGTGCCACCCGCCTGGCTTTAAAACCCATTGCTTTCTGGGAGAGGAAACCAAGGTTCAGAAAAGACCGCTGCCCGGAGACTCAGGGGCCCATTCTCGGCCCCTGCTTTCTCTGTGACCCCTTTGGTGATCCAGACACACGGAAACCTGGGGCTCCTACGTGTACTGCTGTGTCAAGACGCATAGGTTTGCTCGACCCGGAGCCCCAATACATAGGGCAGCCTGAAGGCAGAGGCCTCATCTTATTCACTCCTTGATCTGCAACAGCTCAATGCTCAGCTGGAAACTGACTTAGGGCTGAGCTGAGCTGGAGCAGAACCGCCCAGGGTCCTTCCTTCCTCCTTCCACTGGGTTCTTGCGGCCTCAGAACCAGCCCCAGCCAAGGCCCTCCCCCTTCATGCCGCCTCACACCCCCTGATCTTTGTGACTCCGCCTCTGCTGCCCTCCTTGAGGTTGCCTAACTGGTCCTGTTGATGGGAGCTGCGGGAGGCGGGGGTCTATCCCACCTGCTCGCCTTGGTGGCACCTTGTCAAGAGCCATTGTTAGGCCATTCTTCAGACCCTTTCCAAACACTTGCAAAACCCAATCCTGACAACACTGCCTCCAAACTGCACGTCCAGCCCTATTTTATTTTTTATTCGGAAACAGAGACTCACTAGGTTACTGAGAGCCTCATTAAATTACTGACCTTGAACCTGTGATCCTCTTGTCTCAGCCTCCCAAGTACTGGGATTACAGGTGTGTGCCACCACCCGCAGCTCTAAGCTGCTTCTGATTTCTGGCCATTGGGCTGAATTCCTTCTCTTTCGGGGCTGAGGCCTGGGCTGTCACTCCAGCGCCAGGGCAGACCCCCAAGAGTGCAGGGGTGAGAACGTGGACACTCACCCCTTTTTCCTTCTGTCTCTGCCCTCCCCACTAATTGGATGAAAGTGTCCAGATGGGGGCCTGCTTCCCAGACAAGGCTTCTGCAGAAGATGTGCCACCAACCCCAGGTCCTCCCATCCCTGGCCACCTGCACACCATCCCATCTTCCTGGGCACCCTCGGCAAAAGCAATGTCAGGCTCTACACTCCCAGCCTCGCCTCCTCCTCGCTCAGCTGAACTTCGGGTCTTTTAGCTTGCTGGCCACTTGGCTCACCTCGTCTTCCAGCTTTTATTCAGAGCTCCTGCTTCCAATCACACCTCACTGAAGGGCACCCTTAGGACACATTCTCTGCCCGGGGCTTCCAGCATCCCTCCTCAGGAATCTCCTCTGCTCAGGAACCCCACCCCCAGCTCCCCAGGGAGGATCAGGCCCGGCTGAAGGGAAGTGGCTGGAACTTGAGCCCAAGGCAGAGCGTCAGTCCAAACCCTGAGAAGCCTGGGACCCCGCGTACTCTGACCCGGCCTGTTCTATCAGAACTGAGATTGGGCAGATCCTACATGGTGTATTACCCAGCATGAATATTTTATGAGCTTGCTCTTCATTACTGAGGCCTGTGCAGGGACAGGGAGGGCTAGAGAAAGCCCAGGGAGAGACTGGGCAGGGAGGTCAGCTGGGAGGCCCTGGTAGCCCAGGTATTTCTTTTTGGTTTTTGTTGTTGTTGTTGTGGCTGGGGTTGAATCCAGGGGCATTCTACCTTCAAGCTACACCCTTAGCCCTTTTTAAACTTTTTTGTTTGGAAACAGGGTTTTGCCAGGTTGCTGAAAGTCTTGCTAAGTTGCTGGGGCTGGTCTCGAACCTGTGATCCTCCTGTCTCAGCCCAAGTATTGAAAACATAGTTGTGTGCTACCACACTCCTCTCAGGTGTTTCTTATGATGAGATTTTTTTTAGTACTGGAGATTGAATCCAGGGACTCTCTACCACTGAGCTACACCCCCTAGCTCTTTTTATCTATCTATATTTTGGAGGGGGTTGGAAACATGGTCTCACTAAGTGGCTGAGGCTATCCTCAAACTCAATCCTCCCGTCTCAGTCTCCCAGGTGTTGATATTACAGTTGTGTCACCATACCCAGGTCCAGGTGTTTCTTATGATGGGTTGTTTTGTTTTGTTTTTTGGTACCAGGGATTGAACCCAGAGGCACTCTACCACTGAGGTACACCCCCAGCCCTTTTTGTTTCTTGTTTCTTTGTTTCTTTTGTTTCTACTGGGGATTTAACCCCGGGGGGGGGGGGTCTTCTACTAAGCTACAACCCCAGCCCGTTTTATTTATTTATTATTATTATTATTATTTGATGGTACTGGGGTTCCTGGAAGCCCCTCTACCTCCGGGCTACACTCCCAGACCTATTTTTACATTTTTATTTGGAAACAGGGTCTCCTAAGCCTGCGCGCGTGGCTGGCTTCGAACCTGCGCGATCCTCCTGTCTCTGCCTCCCAAGCGCGGGGATTACAAGCGTGCGCCACTATGCCCGGCTGTGTTTTATTTATTTTGAAACAGGGTCTAAGTGATCTCACACTGGCCTCAAACCTGTGATCCTCCGTCTCAGCTTCCCAAAACTGGGATTAATGGCATGCACCACATCTGGCTGGGACATGGAGGGTTTTATGGACAGAACTTGGTGGCGTCTGTCAAGTTGAAACAACTGAGGCTGGGATGTGGCTCAGTGTCAGAGCACTTGCCAAGCCCGGGCAACGTCCTGGTTTCCATCCTAAGCAACACACACACAAAGACATGATTGGGTCAGAGACTAGAAACGGAAGAGGCCAGGACAGCGGAGGTTCGGGGACATGGTGCTTGGGAGCTGTGCGCATGTGAGCAGCTGGAATCTGGCGGTGACCACACTGCTCCTACCCTTGACCGTCACTGACTGGCTCTCCGGGCAGCTTCCCTGGGTCTCAGAACCAAAGTGCTGCTCACTGGCTCCGCACAGGCTGGCTCTTCTTCCGCTGCCAAGCTTCAGGCCAGGTGCTTCCCATCCTCTTGGCTCGGGAAGGGAGAGAAACACACCAGGAAGTGCTCTGTCCAGCCTTCTCACTCCCTGGAAGCACTGCCCAGGCCGGGCCTCTTGTCCTAGGTCTCGGATCCTTCATGATCAAGAGCCTAGCCATGACCCCCAAATGCCAAAGCTAGGGACCTTGCTCAGCATGAGATAACACCCTGACTCTCTTCCTCCCCCCACCAGATACACCCAAGGAAGGAAGGAAGGAAAAGAAATGAGCCGGGCGTGGTGGTGCACGCTTGTAACCCCAGCATTTAAGAGGCTGAGACAGGAGGATCTCGGTTCTCAGCCAGCCTCAGCTACTTAGTGAGGCCCTCCGCAACTCAGTGAGACCCTGTTTCAAAATAAAGAATAAGCCGGGCGTGGTGGCGCACGCTTGTAATCCCTGTGCTTGGGAGGCGGAGATAGGAGGATCATAGGTTTGCAGCCAGCCTCAGCTACTTAGTGAGGCCCTCCACAACTCAGTGAGACCCTGTTTTAAAATAAAGAATAAGCCGGGCGTGGTGGCGCACGCTTGTAATCCCCGCGCTTGGGAGGCAGAGACAGGAGGATCGCGCAGGTTCGAAGCCAGCCGCACGTGCTGGCTTAGGAGACCCTGTTTCCAAATAGAAATGTAAAAATAGGTCTGGGAGTGTAGCCCGGAGGTAGAAGGGCTTCCAGGAACCCCAGTACCACCAATAAAGAAAGAAAGAAAGAAAGAAAGAAAGAAAGAAAGAAAGAAAGAAAGAAAGAATAAAAGCCGGGCATAGTGGCGCACGCTTGTAATCCCCCCCACTTGGGAGGCGGAGACAGGAGGATCTAGCAGGTTCGAAGCCAGCCATGCTGGTTTAAGAGACCCTGTTTCCAAAAATTAAAAAAAGTATAAAATAGGTCTGGGAGTGTAGCCCAGAGGTAGAAGGGCTTCCAGGAACCCCAGTACCACCAAAATAAATAAAATAAAATAAAGAATAAAAAATAGGGCTGGGGTAGCTTGGAGGTAGAATGCCTCTGGGTTCCATCTCCAGTACTGAAAAAAAGAAAAGCCCCCCAAAGCAGCCCAGAGAGGGGCTGAGAGAGGGGCTGGGAGGGAGCCGGAGCCTGGCTCAGCACCTGCTGGCCAGTGGGAGGGGGCCTGCATGAGGGGTCAGCCCTGGGGCCTGCCCAGATGGACAGTTACTTCTTGAGGGTCAGCAAGAGATCCAGATGGGGAGGGGGGGCAGCGAAAGGGACCTTATTGGCACAGTGCTCCAGAGTAGCGTGGGACCCGGGGGTCCCATGGAGTTCCTGCCAGCTCCCCATCTGTTTTGCTACCAGTTACTCCTCCTCTCTCCTCTGCTCTCTCTGGCTTTTAATTCCCCTTCACTCTCTCCTTTGAAGTTCCCTGGTTGCTATGGAAACCCAGCGGCAGCAAAGGAGGCAAAATTTGGGGAGGTTCTGAGCTGTCCAGCCCAACAGACCCTGCTTAGATGTCCATTTGTCCAAGTTTGAGAGACAGTTACTACAGCTTGAGGAAACGGAGCTTGGGTGTTCTTTGGTAAGACAGCGCAGGTCTGGATGGGCTAAGAGAGGTCGTCCATCCCGGGACCATCCTGTATCTGCCTGGATACAGACACAGAGCACTCCCAGCCCAGCCTCTCCACTCAGCCTCAAGGCCGGCTCTTACTTAGCAAGGGGATGGGGAAGGAAGGCCGGCGTTAGCCAACCAGCCTTGGCACACCAGGCCCTGTGGTAGACACTGGCTGTTCCCCAGTAAGCACATCACACAGAGTCCCAACTGTCTTGAGAGGTCGAGGTAGACAGGTCAGAAGCCAGTAGATAAATAAAAATCAAGAAAATAGCCTGGAGTGGCACCCCCTATAATCCCAGTAGTTGAGAGGCTGAGAAAAGAGGATTGCAGGTTCAAGGCCAGCCTCAGTAATTTAGCAATCAATTATGGGTGTGATGTAGAAAATAAAGCAAAAAGTGACAGCAGAGAGATCACGAAGCCGCCAGAGACCCAGAGGAAAAGTTGGGGAGCAGCAGGTGCCAGGCGCTGAGGCACAGGAGCTGGCGGAGGTGTGGCCAGAGTGTGGCCGGTGGGCAGAGGGGGCGAGAGGTGGGGCAGAACGTGTGGGATCGCTGCACACAGGAGGCAGAGCGAATCCCAGCGTAGGTATAGTTGGAAACATACAATCAAATTCGTGTTTTGACAATTCTGGCTCTTAGCTGAGCACAGTGGTAGGTGCCTGGATCCTGGTACTTGGGAGGCTGAGACAGGAGGGTCACAGGTTTGGGGCCAGCTGCAGCTACTTAATGAGACCCTATTTCTTTCTTTTTTTTTTTTTCAGGTCTGGGGATGAAACCCAGGGGCATTTGTCCTCCAAATCACATCCCCTGCCCTAGTTTTTATTCCTTATTTTGAAACCTGGTCTCACTGAGTTGCAGAGGGCCTCACTAAGTAGCTGAGGTTGTCCGCAAACCGCGATCCTCTGGTTTCAGCCTCCCAAATGCTGGGATTACAAGCGTGTGCCACCACGCCCGGCTATGAGACCCTATTTCAAAATAAAAAATAGAAAGGGAAGCCAGGTGTGGTGGCACAGGCTTGCAATCCCAGCATTGGGGAGGCTGAGGCAGGAGGTTCATGGACAGCCTCAGCTACTTAGTGAGGCCCTCTGCAACTCAGTGAGACCCTGTTTCAAAATAATGAATAAAGAAAATAGTTCTGGGGGTGTAGCTCGGAGGTAGAATGCCCCTGGGTTCCATCCCTAATGCTGCAAAAAAGGGGGGCGGGGGTGTAATCAGAGGTAGAATGTTCTTGGGTTCCATCCCCAATACCAGAAAAACAATACCACCACAATCAAGGAGGCCCTCAGGGTCAAGCAGCTCTGCTTTGGGGCCTCCTGTCCTAGGCCCTGGAGTTGATGGAGGAGGGAGGCATCTGGTGACAGCAAAACTTGTCTCGAACCCCCCTTCTAGCTGCAGGCCCGGAGACCGTTCTTTAGGCTTCCAAACAGAAGTCTTCCCTCTGTCTCCTCGGCCTGTGCTCTCAGTTGGCTCTGAATGGAGCACACCCAGGCTCAGGTGCGGCTCTCCTGCCCCATCAAGCTCCACCAACTCCTAAGGGAATCCACTCTGCCCCCTGGCTTTGAAAGCCACCCCCGTGTGCTGGACATGAGAGCTGACCCCTGGATTCCAGGCCCACACAACCGCCCTCTCCCCACCTCCTCTTGAAGGTGCCAGGCTTCACCTGTCCCAAGCCTCGCCCCCACTTCTCCCTCTAACCCTGCCCTCCTGCAGGCAGATGGTAGCCCCAGCCTTCAGTTGGCAAGCCAGAAACCTAGACAATCCCTAGACTCCTTTTTCCTATACAAGCCACACCCACAGCCCATCAGCAAATCCTGTCATCTCTTCCTTCAAAATATAAGCCGGAGCCAGGAGTGGTGGCACATGCCCGTAATCCCAGTACTTGGGAGACTAAAACAGGAGGATCACAGGTTTGTGGCCAGCCTCAGCTACTTAGTGAGGCTCTCTGCAACTTAGTGAGACCCTGTTTCTAAATAAGGAGTAAAAATATAGGAGCTGGGTGTGGTGGTGCACACTTGTAATCCCAGTATTTGGGAGGCTGAGACAGGATGATCGCGATTCATGGACAGCCTCAGCTGTTTAGTGAGGCTTTTGCAACTCAGTGAGACCCTGTTTCAAAATAAAAAATAAAATAGGGCTGGGGGTGTAGCTCAGAGGGTTCCAACCCTAGTACTGCAAAAAATAAAAAATAAAAATAGGAGCTGGGTGTGGTGGCCCACTCTTTTTTTTTTCCTTTTTTTTTTTTTTTTTTTTTTGGTGGTACTGGGGTTCCTGGAAGCTCTTCTACCTCCGGGCTACACTCCCAGACCTATTTTATTTTTGGAAACAGGGTCTCTTAAGCCAGAGCGGCTGGCTTCGAACCTGCGCGATCCTCCTGTCTCCACCTCCCAAGCGCAGGGATTACAAGCGTGCGCCACCACACCCGGCAGTGGCTGACTCTTGAAATCCCAATTCTTAGGATGAGACAGGAGGTCTGCGGTTCATGGACAGCCTCAGCTACTTAGTGAGGCCCTCCACAACTTAGTGAGACCCTGTTTCAAAATAGGGCTGGGAATGTTGTTCAGAGGTAGAATGCCCCTGGGTTCAATCCTGAACACACACACACACACACACACACACACACACACACACACACACACACGAGACACACGAGCTAGGGGTATAGCTCAGAGGTAGAATACATTTGGGTTTAATCCCCAAGACTGCCAAAAACAAAAGAAAAAGAAAAAGCCGGATATGGTGTCACATGTCTATAATCCCAGTACTTGGGAAGTTGAGACGGGAAGATCACAGATTTGAGGACAATGTCAGCAACTTAGTGAAGACAGCCTCTTAGCAACCTAACAAAAAACTGTTTCCAAAACTAAAACCTATAAAAAAGGTTGGGGCCGGGCGTGGTGGCGCACGCTTGTCATCCCCGCGCTTGGGAGACGGAGACAGGAGGATCACGCAGGTTCGAAGCCAGCCGTGCTGGCGTAAGAGACCCTGTTTCAAAAATATAAAATAGGTCTGGGAGTGTAGCCCGGAGGAAGGAGGGCTTCCAGGAACCCCAGTACCACCAAAAAAAAAAAAAAAAAAAGGTTGGGGATATAGCTCAGACGTAAAATGCCTTGGGGATCAATTCCCAGTACCACACATACAAAAAAAAAAAGCTCCATATTTGAATCTGTTCTCACCACTCTGGACCCACTGGCATTTCCTGTGGAGGTTATTGCGGGAACTTCCTAACTCACCTCCCTACCCACTACTGCCTACTCTCAACACAGCTGCCATCACGTGTGTGTGTGTGTGTGTGTGTGTGTGAGTGTGTGTGGTACTGGGGATGAAACACTGGAACCTTTTACCTCCAGGCTATACCCCCAGGCCTATTTTATTTTTCACTTGGAAGTAGGGTCTCACTAAGTTGCGGAGGGCCTTACTAACTTGCTGAGGCTGGTGGTGAATCTGAGATCTTCCTGTCTCAGCCTCCCAAGTCCTAGGGTTGCAAGTCTGCACCACCATGCCCAGCCTGCCGCAGCAGTTTTGTAAGACTCTCAGCAACTTCTCAAAATCTTGTTTAAAAAATAAATAAGGGTGTATTCATTCGAGTCACCCCTCCATGCCAGTCTGGTATGGAGCTGTACCTATCCTCTGTATTTCTATCTTTCTAATAAACTTCTTTAAATCTTCAATAAATAAATAAATAAATAAAGCCGGGCGTGGTGGCGCGCGCTTGTAATCCCTGCACTTGGGAGGCTGAGACAGGAGGACTGCACAGGTTTGAAGCCAGCCTCAGCTACTTAGTGAGGCTCTCAGCAACTCAGTGAGACCCTGTTTCAAAATAAAATATAAAAAGGTCGAGGTCATAGCCCGGAGGTAGAGGCCCCTGGGTTCCATCCCTAGGACCACAAATAATAGGCAAATAAATAAACAAATAAACCAGGTGTGGTGTGTGTGTGGTACTGGGGATGAAACATTGGAACCTTTTACCCCCAGGCCTATTTTATTTTTCACTTGGAAGTAGGGTGTGGTGGCACATGCTAGTAATCCCAGTATTTGGGAGCCTAAGACAGGAGGATCATAGTTCCCGGAGAGCCTCAGCTACTTAGTGAGGCCCTTTGCAGCTCAGTGAGACTCTGTTTCAAAATAAAGAATAATAATTAATAATAATAATAATAATAATAATAATAATAATAATATGGGAGCCAGGTGGTGCACGCTTGTAATCCCAGGATTTAGGAGGCTGAGACAGGAGGATCGCAGGTTTGTGGCCAGCCTCAGCAACTTAGCCTCTCAGCAACTTTGCAATACCCTGTTTCAAATGAAAAATAAAATAGGCCTAGGAGTATAGCCCAGAGGGAGAACACCCCTGATTTTCATTCCCAGTACAAAAAGAAGAAGGTGGTTTGAAGGTAGAATGAGGGTTCAATCCCCAGTACCAAAAAATAAAAAATAAAAATAAAGATCTATGGACAGTAGTTGTGGGACCTCTGGGCCACGGGCTGTCCGCGTGCAGAGGGCGGGAAGCCGAGGTCCTCTGCAGCAGGAGCAGCAGCATTCTAGAATGGCGCTCAGCCCGTCCTCACCAGCTGCTGTGTGGCGGAGCACAGGCGGGGAGCACGGGGCCTGGTGCAGAGGGAGGAGGGAACTCGCACGTTCCTCCCAGCTGACACCTGGGTGGAGTCTTCGCTGGCTTTCAAATGACATGTTTCTGGTTTGGACTTGGCTGGGCTGGGAGTCCTGGATGAGAGCACAAGGAGAGGCCTGGCCACTAGACCCCTGCTCCTCCCGTGGGGAGCACTGCTGTGAGAGGGGCAGAGACAAGGAGGTTGAGGCAGGAGCCATAGAGAAAGGTGGACGAAGAGGGCCGCTGTGTGGGTGACGTGCCCGTGGCCGTGCAGGGGCCCAGTCTCCCCACCGAGCTCAGCCGGCCCCTAAGCCCGCACGGCCAGCACTGCTGGGGACAGCGTGGAGGCCTTTTCGAGAGGGCGGCTCGGTCCTCCTCCCTTTTCTGGGCCCTGCCACAGCTCCCTGCTTGTTTTCCCCGAAATAAATGGGCTGAGCATATTGGGCCGGCAATAACCCCTTGAAATCAGTTGTTATCACAGTTAACAACCAGTTTGGCTTCAGTTCAGGCTGTTAACTATCAAACCACTAAGTGCCGGTAATGATTGATTCTTGGCCAGTTGCAGCTTGAGTGGGCTGTAAAACCCCATTAGCGAGGGCTCTGTGGAGGCAGCAACTCAAAGATAAACAAGTTGGTGGGTGCTCCAGCCCGGCCTCTGCTCTGCGCTCAGCTCCCATGGGTCCCTGGCCTGGGGGCCTGCAGGAGTCAGCCCCTTCCCAAAGCCATCCTCCCGGGCCTCCTGTCCACCCCTCCTGCCCTCTCTGCCATCCAGGAGTCCTGGCTCTGTCCAGCTCACTCTTCTCCTAGATACGCGATTCGACCCCCAGCCTGAGGACTTAGGGCTTAGCTTTGGCCTCGCCAGTGACCAGCCTTGCCCAGCCTGGCCCCTCTCTGTGGCCAGGATCCCAGGCAGAGGGCCTGACACTCCCCCCACACACAGCAGACCCTCCTACCCTGTGGCTTCCACCAGGAATTGCTCTCAAACAAATGAAATGTGGGTAATTACTGGGCTGGGGGCTGGACAGGCGGACCGTGCAGATGAAAGCATTTCCTGGACCGTCTCTCCATTTGCATGGCATCAGAAGCTGCTCAGAAGGTGTGACTTTTCCCACAGTGAGACCCTAGGTCCTTGCACAATAAAGCCAGGCTGCTCACCCAGAATTAATTAAAGGGGGAGGGGAACAGAGGAGGAGGCACCAAGAGCTGGGCGAGCTGGTAGAGAGATGTCTAGAGCCCCCTCCCCACCGGCGTCTGCGCACCAGGAGAACCTCACTCTACCCTGTGGACCACGGGAGGGGGCAGGCAGAGCCCTCGGTGCCCCCATCCTCCCCACCCCAAGGCTTTTCCCCAAGCCCCGGAATTCCTGATCTACCCGGAAGGACCAAGCCTGGGGCTGTACCACATGGTCGGGATGCTCCCTGCACACAATGAATAGCTGCCAAAGGACCGGCCTACAGGGCAGGGTGTCCACGGGACACCTCCGAGGAGGCAGCAGAGGTGCCTCAGAGCGCAAGGCCCCAGTTGCAGGATGGGCGGGCTCCAGGCTGGAGACCTGCTCCTGGGCCCGGGCTCCCGGGGTGGTGGTGCGAAGCCAACCCACTGCTCCACAGGCAAACACGCCACGCACCCCGCCCAGGGGGTCGCTCAGCGCTGCCTCAGCCACTGGCGGGACCTGCTTCCTCCCTGCCAGGCCCGTCCTTCTGACATGGCCGGCTTCTCCCCCAGGCCACGAGCCTCCCGGGCAGCCCTGCCCCATGCCAGGTTCTCCTCCTCTAGACCCGTCTCTGAGGTGGGCAGCCTCTTCCTGGATGGCCATGCCCTCCGCTGGGCAGCACCTGAATACTGCAGTACTTTCTAGCACTACTCAGCGCTCTACCCAGGTTCCCAGAGGGAATCATTCCACATCACAAGTGTCCACACCAGCCTTAGTGGTCCCCTCCAACACCACACACCTCGGCTCCAGCCTGGCAGCTGCTCTTTTCTTTAATTCTTTCTTTTTTTTTTTTTTCCAATGGTACTGGGGTTTAAACTCAAGTCTACCTGAGCTACACCAGAGGCCCTATTTTGTTTGTTTGTTTGTGTGCTGGAGCTTGAACATGGGGACATTCTACCTCTGAGCTATACTCCCAGCCCTATTTTATTTTTATTTTTGAAACAGGATCTCTCTAGGCTCATTAAAGTCTCACTACTTGCTGAGGCTGTCCTTAAACTTGCAATCCTCCCATCTTAGCCTCCCAAGTATTAGGATTACAGACATGTATTTATTTGTATTATTATTTTTTTTTTGGTGGTATTGGGGTTCCTGGAAGCCATTCTACCTCTGGGCTATACTCCCAGACCTATTTTATACTTTTTTATTTTTGGAAACAGGGTCTCTTAAGCCAGCTAGGCTGGCTTCGAACCTGCGTGATCCTCCTGTCTCCGCCTCCCAAACGCGGGGATTACAAGCGTGTGCCACCATGCGTGGCCTATTTTTTAAATTTTGAAACAGGGCCTCATTAAGTTGCTGAGGACCAACCTCACTAAGTAGCTGAGGCTGGCCTTGAACCAGTGATCCTCCTGTCTCAGCCTCCCAAGTACTAGGATTACAGGTGTGTAGCACCATGCCCAGCTCAGAGAGGAACTTTTGAGTGTGTGTGTGGAATTGGAAGTTGAATCCAGGGGCATTCTACTTCCGAGATATACCTCAGTCCTCTTTATTTTTTGTTTTGAAACGGGGTCTCACTAGGTTGCTGAGACTATGTTGCTGAGGCTGTCCTCGTACCTGTGATCCTCCTGTCTCAGCCTCTCAAGTTCTGGGGTTACAGACACGCGCAACCATGCCTGGCTCAGAGAGAATCATTCTTTCTTTTTTCTTTTTGTGGTACTGTGGATTGAACCCAGGGGCATTCTATACCCAAGCTACATTCTCAGCCCCCTTTTTTATTGTGTTTTTATTTGAAACAGAGTCTCAGTAGGTTGCTGAGGCTGGCCTTGCACCTGTGATCCCCCTGTCTCAGCCTCCCAAGTATTGGGATTGCAAGTGTGTGCCACACATCTGGCTCTGGCGGAACTTTCTTAATAAAAGCTCACATCCCGATCAAAGTGCCGGTCCTACATTGCCCATCATTTCAGGCCCTGCGGTCGCCTGGGTAAGAAGTAGACAGTCCCTGCCTGAGAGCTCCCAGGACCAGCTGAGAACCTCTTCTGGCTGGGAATGCAGACAGGTAGGCAGGCTCCTTGGATTAGAAGGAGGCTCCAGTCAGAGCTGGTGCCTGACTCGTGCTTCCTAGCCACCGGACAGCACAAGGGGCAGAGGCTGATCCCAGCAGGGCTCACTCCCCAGCGCACATTTCTAACATGCAAGTGAAATAAATATTTCAACCATTTAATAGCTAGTACACAACCGCCCCACTAACACCCACCCCTAAAACATCTGACCCATAGACTGCAGCCTTTGCTCCCACCCTGACCTGGAGGTGCAGGGCCTCCCCAGTGGCCTGTTGTCCTGGGGGTGCTGGGGGCCCAGGGGCACCTTGGCCAGGCTTTGCCCTCCACCCCAGGGAGCCCCCAATGGAACCCGATCTCCGCCACTGAGAGCTAAGAAGACAGACACCACAACCAGTGGAATACAAAAATAGAGCCTCTTTTTTGTTTAAAAAAAACAGCAAAAAAAAAAAAAAAAAAAAAACAGCAAACAATATCCACAACTGGACCGCGGACTCCCAGCTCCTCCGGCCTTCGCAGTGCTGAGCTCATCCTGCACAGCTTCTCTCCGCCGCCCCCAGGACGGCCCGGGGCGCCGGGGAGGGCCGGCCGGGCGGGCGCCTACCGGGGCTCGGGGGCCCAAGTCCTCTGGCTGCCGCGCAGGCTGCGCGTGAAGGGCGGGTAGTTGAGGAACTCGAAGCGCAGGCTCTGCTCCGTGGTGTGGTGGCCGCGGGGCAGCCGCTTCATGAAGTGGACCTCGCGCTGGTGCTGGCGCGTCTTGGAGCCCTTGCGGGGCCGGCCCTTGCGGGTGAAGGCCATGTACCAGCCCTCGTACTTGGCGTTCTGCAGGGCCGTGTAGTTGTTCTCCAGCACGATCTCCGTGAACACACAGTCCTTGCCCTTGCCGTTGCTCTGCAGGTAGGGGGGCCAGATGCGGGTTACCGAGCCCCCCACGTGAGGCAGAGGGACAGCGGCCCCAGACAGCAGGGGGCCCCCAGCAGATGGCGAGGGGGCCAGAGCCCGGCCCCACCCCGCCTGGGCACCCGGTTCTCTAATCCCTCACAACCCGCAGCCCACCCGGCAACTTCCTGTCCTCCTGGGCAGCGGACACATGGCTGTCTACAGAGGGGCTGGCCCAAGGCGCAGGGCAGAGCGAGGCCCGGAGCCTGCCTGCGCTGGCCTCCTGCCCACCAGTCTGGCCAGCCACACACTGCTTCCCCACCTGCCCGGCCTGGCCCTGGGGCTCCCCAGCCCTGGGCAGCCACCCTATGGGGGAGGGAAGGCCAGGGAGGAGACTCTGAGCCCCAAGCCCCTGAAGGAGCCCAGGAATCGGGGAGCTAAAGGCTGGAGAGGAGCCGTGACTAATGGGGCCATTTCAGAGCTCGGCCGAGGGGCTGGGCCTGCGGCTTACTGAACATTCCAAATGCTGGTACCATGTAATTGGACATAATAGCAAAGCAATTTGGCGATTTGTTAAAAAGATATATGGAATTTACCACCCCCCCATCCCTAGCCTTCCTCCTCTATCCTCATCTCTCCGTCTCTCAAGGCAGTCTCCTTCGTCCTCGGCTCCCCCCACCCCATCACTGCCCACCTTGTTGAGATCCGAGCCCAGGAGTGTCCCCGAGGAGCTCAGCCAGCCTGGCTGCGCCCGGGCCAGGGCCGCCTCCCTCCAGGAGCCTCACCTTGGCAATCAGCTTCCCTTTCTTGTTCATGCAGATGTAAAGACCAGTCTCTGCTCCACGGACCCGAACCCGGCTCCCGAAGGTATCTGTCTCCACGATGAGTTTTGCTGTCAGGGAAGGAGTGGGGTGGTCACTGGAAGGCCCTGCTCCTGCCCATCCACAGCCTCACCCCAGCTGGCCCAAGGGCTTGTCACATCCCAGCCTCAGCCAGAATACGGGCTCCGGCCCCAGCCCAGCTGCTGACGTGCTGTGCGTCCTCAGAGCTCAGGCTGGGCAGAGGGGCTTGGGCAGATCACAGTTTACAGGTGCGGTTCTGCAGAGGGACCCTGGGCCAGCAAGTGGAAAAGGGCAAATCTCCATTTCTCCCATCCTCTTTTCAACACAAACAGCAATGCACTCTTACACTGAGGCTCCAAGTAAAATTTAATCTGACCAGAGTTCCATGCTAATCGAAAGACTTCTGAGGATTCTTCTAATCAGAATATCATGTGCGCGTGGCTTATGAGTCTTTATGGGAATGTGGGGTAGGGTGACCTCCAGTCCGGAGGTCAAAGGTAAGAACATTCTCTCCTGTTCCATTCCTACCACTTCAGATGGAACTCACAGCCTTGGCTACCCCCGCCCTGCCCCTTGGCAGCCCTGCTCCCTGAAAAGCAACAAGCTCAGCAACCTGCTTCCCAGGGCCTCAGACGCCAGGCGGCAGGCCCTGCCGCAGTCGGTGTCCAGACACCGACGACTCAATTGTCTTTTCTCTTTCAACCTCCATCATAGCTGAGCTCTTCACCCCACCGAATGCATTCATTCATTCATTCGTTCATTCATTCATTCATTTTTTATGAACGTAGCTGCCTCTGACCTACACCCTCACCCTTTTTATTTATTTTGAAACAGGATCTTACTATGTTGCTTAAATGTCTTGTTAAATTGTTGAAGCTAGCCTCAAACCTGTGATCCTCCTATCTCAGCCTCCTAGGATTACAGATGTGTGCTGCCACACTCTGTTCTTTCCCTCTCTGCCTCCCTTCCTTCCTATTTTTTGTACTGAGGATGGAACCCAGGGACATTCTACCTCTGAGCGACACCCCAAGTTCTTTTTTAAATTTTTTATTTTGAAATAGGTTCAGGCGGGCTTGGTGGTGCACACTTGTAATCCTAGTACTTAGGAGGCTGAGACAGGAGAACTGCAGGTTCATAGCTAGCTTGCCTCAGGTACTTAGGTCCGCTACAACTTAGTGAGACCTTGTTTCAAAATAAAGAATAAAAATGGGGCAGGGGAGCCAGGCATGGTGATGCACACTTGTAATCCCAGCATTTGGGAGGCTGAGACAGGAGGATCTGAGTTCATGGCCAGCCTCAGCTACTTAATGAGACTCTTTGCAACTTAGTGAGACCCTGTTTCAAAATAAAGAATAAAAAAATTGGGCTGAGGGTGTAGCTCGGTAGGTAGAAGTCCCCTGGGTTTAATCCCTAGCACACCCCCACACACACACAATGGGGTAGAGAATGTAGCTTGGAGGTAGAATATACCTGGGTTTAATTCTCTTTAGCACTAAAAGAGAGAAAGAGAAAAAGAGAGAAAGAGAGAGAAACAGGGTCTCGCTAAGTTGCTAAGGCTGTCCTCGAACCTGTGATCCTCCTGTCTTAGTCTCCCAAATACTGAGATTACAGGACTGTGCCCCCATGCGCAGCCCAAATTCTTTCTGTGGGTGAGGAGCAGAGGCCTGGAGGGTGTGGTGGCACAGGCTGAATTTCCCTCCTATAATTCCCTCTCCCCTTAGACTGCCCCAGAAGAGAACAAGGCTGGCCTTGCTGACGGGCAGGGAGCTGAGTGTTCTTCCCTCCCTATGGTGGAGCGCAGCCTTTTGCTCCTGGACAGCGCAGTTCTGGGACTCAGCCTGCATCAGTACCAACACATGCCACCTTCTCTATCCCTGAAACCAGTGCCAGGGGCATTGCCTCGCTGCCCTGACGGCAACTGCAGACCTCTTCACAGAGCCACGGGGCTGAGACCCAATGGCCCAAGTCCCCAGCCTGGCCCCAAGTCAACCAGGGTCACGACTGTCACCTCCCCTCCTTCCTGCTTCCTCTTGGACCAGCCAGTCTGCCTTCCAGGGTGAGGAGCAGCTGCTTTTTAGGGCCAAGAAAAAGGCCAGTGGGTGCCTCTGTCTCCTCCTGAGCCCTTAACGAAATAATTGGGACCTCTCCGCTAGCTAGCTATTCTCTGCAGACCCTGTCCCGGCGGCACAGCCTGTGCCTCTGCGCTTGAGGCCTCCAGCACCTTCCACTCCTGCGATTCAGGCAGGGACCAGGGAACCCTGGAAGTCTGGGTCCAAGGAGAGAAGCAGAGCGCAGCGAACTTCTTCTGACAGCTGAAGACCAATTCCCCCACCGCCAGCTCCACCTCTCCTTCCCTCCCCAAAACCCAAGGATGCGGGGCCATTTGCTCCAATGGAGTATGCCCCGGAGGAGCCAGGCACTCCTTCCCTTCCTTGGAAGCTGAGAAGGGCAGCAAGCAGCCAATTTGGAGGGACAAAGGGCCCGAAGCCCACTCTACCAGCCCAGCGGGGAAGCTCGGCCACCGGGCAGGCCGCCCCACCCCACCCCCACCCAGAGAGCCCCCCTCTCCTTCCCGGATGGACCTGGGAGCCGGGCGAAGTTTACAGCGGCTTTCCCAAATGGGCTTTTGGAAAGCTTAACATTTTCAAACCTATTCTTCCACCCCAGTGACAGATTTATCCCAGGAAAATTATGTCTCCTCCTCCAGCTTTGAAGGGAAGTCAGCTAGGTTGATGCAGAAAAAATGCAGTGAGACATACTCGATCCCCCAAACTGGCTCGAGAAGAGGAGAAAGTATTCAGGAAATGTTAAAAAAGGTGAAAGTAAGAAGAGTTTTAATCGCTCTGCCAGACGCGGGGGTCTCTCCAGAGATTCATAGAGAACAATCCTGAACCTCTTTTTTACATTTACAGACTTGCAACTCCTTTCAAACTCCACATCTGAAAAAAGGCTGGTTCTTTTTCTGTTTTATATCATTCCTCATTTTCCTTCGTAGCTCTTAAATGCCTCACCTTTTTATTACATTTTAATAGAGTCTTCCTCTCCCCTTTCATGCTTGTTTAACTTGGTCATTATTTAAAGGTTTTTAAACTCACAATAATCGCTCTCTAAAAACAACACCAGCCGCCCAGAGGGCTCGCTTTTCTCTTGGTACATCCAGGACTCTGGAAATTGGCCCCGTTTCAAGGCAGGAATATTGAATGTTTTAGAAATCAATCAGTCCTCAGCCTTTCTGCCGGCAGTAGCTCCCCGTCCTCGCCACCCCACGGGGAGCCGCCGGGAGCCCTGCCGTCTGCCGCAGCGGCAGCGCCGCCGACCTAGGTTCCCTGCGAGTAGAGCCAGGAGGGTCCTTTCAGGGTTAGCTCCCAGGTGTGACTGACCCTTCTGATCAAAGTATTTAAAGGTTCACAGTATCCCCCCTTCTCTGAACTGGAAGGGCTGGGGGGGGGGATTTCTCTCCCTTCTCTTTCCCACTCTTTTGTGGGCCCTGGCGGCATATCCTCTTTCAAGAGCTTCGCTTAAACCGGGGCCCCCTCCCCCTGAACCCCTGGCCTCCACCTGCAGCTGGGGAAGAGTGTATAAAGGGAGACTCCTGGATCCGTTCATCGGCCCCGAGAGGGAGGCACCCATGGGCCCGGGGCTCCCCAGGGTCCCTTCCCCAGCCCCTTCTCTAGCTGACACCGGAGCTGTCTTTTGCCTTAACCCCTTCCCCTCCAGGCCGGGAGCCCGCAGGCTCTGGCCGGGTCCAGCCACAGCAGGCGCAGGCCCGCGGAGCCCCACCGGGTCCCCGTACTCAGGGGGCGGCCGCGGGGGGGCCTTACCAAAGGGGTCCCCGTCCTCCGCCATGGCGTTGATGCGCTTGTTGGCCAGGACCTGCACGTGCTTCCCGCTGGTGCGGCTGTAGAGCTGGTAGGTCCGGATGAGGCGGCGGCTGAGCTGATCCGTCACCAGGCTCTGCTCCCTCACATGCTGTGTAAAATTAGGTGAGGACTGAACAGTTACCTTTAGGAAATCGAAAAATACACAACACGCCATTATAATGCTACTCCGCCCGGGGCCGCGCGGCCGGGCGCCCGCACCCTCCGCGCCCCGCAGCCCGGCGGCCGGCCCCCCCGGGAGCGCGCGGGCGGGGGGAGCAGCACCCACCTGTTGGGAAACACCCAGGGGCTCGCGGCCAGCTCGGAGCAGGGAAGCGGGCGCCCCGCCCAGCGCAGGCCCCCCGCCCGGGCCTTCCTAGAGGAGCAGGGTGCTTTTGAGAACGCGGCCCGGCCCGGCCCGTGACACCTGCGCGCAGATGCGGGCGCCCGGGCTCCCGCCTCGGCCCCGCGCCCGCGCCCGCGCCCGCCAGGTGCGCCCGCCCCGCCCGCCCGCCCGCCGCGCCCCTACCTGGGCTCGGAGGCAGAGGACCAGCCAGTGCAACAGCCTGCGGGAGACAAAAGCGGGCGGCGCGGTGAGCGGGGGCGGGCGCGCGCGGGCGGGGGCGGGCGGCGGTACTCACAGGCAGCGCAGCGCGGGCCGGGCGCGGCCCATGGCGCGGCGGGCGGCGGGCGCGGAGGAGGCTGCGGCGGCCGCGCGAGTGCTGGCGCCGCGGCGAGGCTGGCCGTGCTGCTGGGCGGGCGGCGCGGGGTAACGGGCCGGCGGGGTGGGAGGGGAGGGGCGGGGGGCGCCCCGGGCGCGGGGGCGGGCGGCCGGAGCCCGCAGCCCCGGCGGGAGCGGGGCCGGGTCGCAGCCCCGGGCGGGGCGGGGCGCGCGGGGGGCGGGGCGGCCGGGGCTGGGATGGGGGGTCTGGGCGAGGGGAGGGGGCGGGCCGCGGCGGGCGGGGGCGGCGGCGCGGTCCGGGCGGCCCCCTCCGGCGCTGCGCCGGGCCGGCACCCGGGCCGCGGGGTGGGGGGGGTGGGGGGGGTGGGGGGGTTCCCCAGGGCCGGGCCCCCGGGGCGCCCAGCGCGGGGTCGAGTCTGCGCCGGCCTCGGGCTTCGCGCCGCCGGTGCCCGAGCCACCTACTGTGCGCCGCCGCCGGACTGCGCCTCGGGGCAGCCGCGAACCGAGAGCCCCGAGCAGCGCACGGGGCGCGGGAGGGGCTGAGACCCGGCCCGGGACCCAGCGCTGCGGGCTCCAGGGAGGCCACGGCAGAGCAGAAGCCTCCCGCTCCATCGTCACCCACACGCCTGCCCCGTCGGTCCTGTCCCGCCCCCCCCCCCCCCCGGCTCTGAGGAACCGCGAGCCCCCCAGGTGGAAAGAGTCGCGAGGTCCCCGGTGGGACCCACACCCCCTGTCCCCACCCCAAACCCGACAGGTCAGGGGCAGCGGTGACTGCGGTGGTCTTCCCGGGGGGGCGGGGGGGCTAGCGCGCCCCTCCCCTCCAGGCCCCATTCCTTTCGTTGCACAGGTATTCTACTCTGGCGACCTAGGTCTCTGGCCGGCGGGGAGGGGTGAGAAGACAGAGACTTATTTCTGCCTTCCCAGCCCGCGCCCCTGCGTCTCCCCCGGCGCTTCTGGAAAGCCTGAGCTGCCACTTGGCTTCTTGGGGAGCAGCCTGGGTGGGCAGAGGTGCCTGAGGAGCAGGGGGCCATTGATCTCCTGCCCAGCTGCTGCCTTTATCCACAGCCTCTTCCCACTGGCTCCATGACCCTGTGTAGCCCTGGGTAGGGCAAGAAGGGTCCGGAGGTCCTCCGAGGCCCTCAGCCCCAGGGAGGCAGGTGGGCCCTTGTCAGCAGCAGCCAGGTTCCAGCCACCTCCCCTTTCCCACTCCCACCCCTACAGGCAGCCTAGAGAGAAAAGAGCAATGCAGAAGGGAAAAGGGTTGGAGGGCCTGCGCCAGTGCTGCGAGACACAGACTTCCTCAGCCCACCTGTCAGCCTCAGGAACCTGTTCACTCAGCTCTTGCCCCACAAACCTGGAGGCAAGGGCCAGCCACGTCTTACTAGCTAAGAGATGGCAGCTTGAGGCACAGAGCTGGGCAGAGTTGTTCAGCAAGCGTTTGTTGCATGGATGGATGGATGGATGGATGGATGGATGGATGGATGGATGGATGGGGAACTGGCTGAGCACTGACAGCTCATTCCCCGAGGAGACTTGCGTTGGCCTCTCAACAGATAGGAAGCACCAGCGTTCACTAAGTACTTGTGCCCACTCAAGACTATCACGGGGGAGATAGTCAGGTGGGCTCCAGTGCCTCCCCCAGGCCAGCCCTTTCCCTTCATGGTCTACAGGCCTACGCCATGCGTTGTTTACCTCCCTCTCTACATTTTTCCAAGCAAAGACGATGTCTGTTTGCTCAGTCTTGACCTTATGCCATGTATATAGTAGGCCCTCAAAACTCAAAAGTGTTTGCTTGTAGCTGGGTGCAGTGGCAGGCGCCTGTGACTCCAGTACTTGGGAGGCAGAGAGGGGAGGATCACAGATTGGAGGCCAGCGTGCAGAAACTTAGCAAGACTGTTTAAAAATTAAAAATTTAAACGGAACTGAGGGTGGCGCTTAGGGGTAGAATGCCTCTGGGTTCAACCACCAGTACCACACACACAGAAAATGTTTATTTGTGTATATTAATGGCTGAATGGAGAAACAGCAAGCCAGGATCAGCACTTCTAAAGATGCCTCCTTCCCACCAGGAACAGAGTCAGAGAGAAGAGCAGGGAGCAGGACCCAGGTAGGGTCAGGGCAGCCAGTCCATCCAGGGATGGATACATGACGGGCAGTCACAGCCAGAGTCACTCTGGGCGCCTGCCCTCGCTGGAGTGGGGTGGGCAGAGCACCAGGCTCGGAGCAGCATTCTGCTCTGGACCTCAATTATCTCACCTACCCTCCTTCCTCTCCCCAGAGGAGACAGGGTCCCAGGCCAGCGTGTCCTCCTGCTCCCAACCTCGGACACCGGCCTCTTGCAGGGCCAAACTGCCTTGCGTTTGAAAATTCCCCCTCACACAGCTCTCCCGTGTCACCTAAAGTCCGTGTCTCTGGGAGTGGGGGCAAATCGGTCACCCCAGAAGCTGGCACCGGCCTGGGCTCCCGCACACCCGGTGACTGACAGATGCAAATGTCCCATTGGCCCCTGCTGGCCGCCTGCTCCCTCCCTCCCAGCTCCTGGCCCACCAGCCAGCCCCTCCTGCCTTTATCTTATCAAAGCCAGTAATTACAATTGCTATTTTGTTTCCTCGAATCTGCAATCAGAGCTCCTGGGCCCAGATGAGGGAGCGCCTGTCAACCTGATCGCTGAGTGACAGCCTGGTCACCTTTCCCGGCCGCCCCCACACTCCGAAAACACACACGCACGCGCACACACACACACGCACACACGCGCGCGCGTCCTTGCCTCCAAACACAAACACACTCCTCGCCAACACAAACGGCCCCTCTCCACAAACGCGTCCTCACCGGGACCCAACTGCACCCCTTGCCCCGCTCCAGGCCCCTCAAATCCGCAGGGCGGCGAGGGCCTGGAGACTGCGGCTCGGCGCGCCCTGGCCGTTCAAAGCGCCGCGGGACGGACTGTTCAAATGCAAATTGCGGACTGCGAGCACCCTGTCTGGGAGTCGTTCCCCTTCGCTCCCCACACACAGGCCGGGCCCTCCAGCGGTCTGCAGACCCCAGCGCGCAGCCCTCCCCGCAGCGCCGAGGCCAGAAAGAATAGGCAGCGCTCCTACTGTGCGCCGGGGTGCAGAAAAGAGGGACGGAGGGGCGGGAACGGGAGGGGAGAAAAACAATTCTCAGCTCTGTCTGCGGGGCGCCGGATCGGGCTGGGAAACCCTGGGCCCGCGAGGCCGATGTGGATTGAGCCCCCACTGCGGGCAGGATCGTGCTCAAACCCGCCTCCCCCTGCCCCCGCCGGGACCCCAGAGCCGAACAAGCGAAATACTGCGCGGTCAGCACCGTCGCGGGGATAGATACCAGGCCGCTGCCACGCCCAGGGGGTGGATGGGCAGCTCCCCCCCCTCATGACTTGGTACTGCACTCAAACTCCCACCGAGCGTGAGAATTTAGCATGTGCGGAGAATTTTGAGGCGAAAGGAAATGGTGCCGCCCAATTCCTCTACTCTGGCATATGCCCTTCGAGCGAGTGAATGAATGAATGAATGAATGAATGAATGAATGAATGAATGCAAGCCTTAGTTACTTGTTCTCTCGTCTTCTGTCTTAAATTCGGCTGCCCAGGCCTTTTCTGGGATTTGTAGGCCCCTGATGGCTACGTAGAGCGGAGGCTTGGGGAGCCGCAAGGCCACAAGCGATTTCAACCTCACCCACCAGAGGGCGCCAGCTCCACCTTCCCCACTCACTCCCGACCCTGAGCAAAAGGTTCCAAGTCTAGCTGCGCCCCTCGCCCGGGGCTGGCTGTGGAAGCACTGGGGAAAAGCCCTGCCCAAAGAGCCTGTGGAGCCGGAGCATCCTCCTTTGTCCTCCATATGAGGAAAGGTGGTTGAAAATTGAACTCCTTAGCTTCACCCCATAGGGGTGGGAAGACCTCTCTCTAAGAGGGACTGCTTTTCCAAATCGAGGGAACACTTTCTTCAAAGTCGACCTCATTTGGCCCAACTTATCTGGGGGTCCCTCCCCCATGCCTACCAGCCCAGAAGTGGGTACAGAATTGGCCTGACCCCCTCTGGCTCTGTTCTCTGTCCATCCACGCCTGTCTGGCCCCACGCTGTCTGGATAGGTATCATTTTGTTTGTTTGTGGGGCACTGACACCCCCTCATCAAAACAGCTGCTGAACTGCTGACCCCAGGGCCAGTCACATACAAGCTCATCCTCATAGAAATACATTCCTCTTCCTGACATAGAAATAGGCCCCAGAACCACCAGATTCCAGGCCTGACTCCCACACAGGCGGCTTGCTAGGGGGCAGGAACCCCTTAGCCCAGGAGACTGACTCCCAGGGGCCCCTTTCTGCCCCCATATGCCAGGCCACTGGGATTCTGGTTTCCCTGTCACCCAATCTGGCCAGTTCCCTCCATCTGGTCCTGGGAATCAGGTTTCTAGGGGCCAGAGCCCTGCTCAACCTGCCTGCAAAGACTGGAGGAGGAGCAAGGAGCCCCCACCCCACCCCTCATAGGCCCTCTCTGCAGAGCCCCCTCATGGGGCTCGGGATGCACATTCCTCAGCCTGCTTAAGCCCGCTTATCTGCCCCCTGCCCATCAGCCTGAGTGCTGACAGAGGCCCGGACCCCTTGCTTGGATGCTGATAACCTCCTGCAATGACCCTCCCCCACCTGCAGGGCCTGGGGATGGAATGGTGTTGGGAGGTCCCCCTCAGCAAGGCAGTTAGGGCCTAGGCCTGGTCTTGGCCTGGGGTCCTAGGGATAGCAGGAGCCACACTTCCCCACCCTCCCCTAGGCCCAGGGCCACCCTTTGTGCTGCCACAGTGCCACCTGGTGGTCCCTAGGGAAATGTCACGCTGGCAGGGAAGAAGCCACACAAATGAGTTGCAAAAAAACATCACTTTATTTCAATCTTTATCTAAAAATGTAAAAAGCATTAAAAATGTGTAGTTCTGAGCTTCAGATGCTAACCTCCAATCCTCATAAGCAGGTGAGGATAGTGGGTCAGGAGAGAAGTTCAGAGTTCCCACCCTATAGAAAAGGGAAGCCATGTCATAGGAGAGGAACACCAGGGTCAAAAGGAAAATGCCTTTTTCTTCTGGCACAACCCAAGGCCTTCCCATCCAACCCCTGCCCCAAACTCTCTTCAATGGTGAAGAAACTTAAACTTCTTGAAAACTTGTCCAGGAACATGGTGCATACAGAAGGCAGCTACCTAACCTGAGAAGAACAAGGGGTCAGCATCGGTGCCCTCCGCCCATCCTCCTGCCCCCTCCCAAGTCCTGCTGGGAGCCTCTTCCCCCTTCCTATTCACCAGAAGGCTAGGGCCTGGCCCCCTGCTTTTTGGCAGGAAGGATGGGACACAATTGTATGTCCTCCTCTTCATCCTCTTCTTCCTCGCTCTCCTCTTCCTCAGAAACATCATTGCTTATAGTAACTGGCAGACACAGAAGCAGTAAAGGGAGGAGAAGGTTAAAGTCAGACCCCTTCACTCGTCATTTTATTCATGGCCTACAAACACTAGACTGGCAAGGGCCCTGATGTGTAAGAAACTCAAATACTAAACCGGGTCAGAAAGGCTGAAAGGAGTCCACATCACTGGAGGTATGGAAGCTGAAACGGATTCCATGCCATGGGCAGGCTTGAGTGGACAGAGAATGGAGGACACATCATGATGGGGACAAAGCCTGGAAGGCATGCAGGCCTGAATGGGGGCTATGCTGGGAGATGAGGCTGGAACGGGGCGGGAGAACCCACGGGGGGCAAAGGAGAGGACCGTCCCTCTTCTCACCAATCTGATGCCGCCCGGTGATCCGCACGGGGCCAGAGCCCGACTTGAGCCGGAAAGTTACAGGTGGCTGAAGCTGGAAGTCGTCCAGACTGAGCTGGGAGGAAGCCAAGGGTGAAGGCCGGCGCACTCTGGCCCCCGTCCCGTGGCCCCACCTGCCCCGGGCACTCTGGGCCACTCACCATGGGCTGGCAGGACAGCCTGAGATTGGCCACGGGAACTGCAATCTCCTGGTGGTCATGGCTCCGGGCCACGACCTCCACCACGTTGCACTCATCCTTGGCCCTCTCGGTGAGGCAGAGCTGGGGAGGGGACGCGGGGTCTCAGGGCCTCCGCGCCCGGCACCGCCCTCGCCCTGCCCGCCTTCGCGGCCCACGGCCAGCCTCTCCGGCCCTCACCATGGTCAGTGCCAGCACGTGCTCCGCGTCGTCCTCTTCCTCCACTTTGAAGGTGAAGGAGCGGGTGTGGCCCGAGAGCTCACAGCCTGCAAGAGACGTGGGGCGTGAGCGCGGGCGGCGGCCGGACCTCAGCCGCCCCACGCTGCACTCACCCTCGCGCCCGGCCCCCGGCCCCGCCTGGTACCGAAGAAGAAGCTGTCCATGGTGACCGGGGCCGGGCCCCGCAGACCCCCGACGCCCGCGGCCCGGCTCTCCTGACTAAGAAATGCCAAGGCGGCGGCGCCGGCGGCCATGCTGCAAGGGCCCTCCGCAGGCCCCGCCCCGGCACGTAGGGCGCCGCCGCTTCCGGATCCGCCCCTTAAAGGAGCCGCGCCGCCCCGGGAGAGAATCCGGGAGTTTCTGCCCAGGCTCTCAGAGTAGACCGTGGAGCCTACGTAAGTAACTTCATAGCAGGATGGATTTGGCCCTAAAGTTAACTTCTTTGCTATTTTCAAGACCAGGAGGACGTCCATTTTTTCCACATCTTTCTTCCAAACTAGGGTAAGCTTTCGTTAAGGGGATACAGACATAAGTGTAAACCTTTCCTCCTTCTCCCAGAACAAGTGTGGTCAGAACTTTTCTTATAAACAGTGGGATTTGCCTTTGTCGAAGGGTCTGAAGACTTTCAGCTCCACAAGTTTTCATCCAAATATGTCCGTCCTCTCAGCGTCTCTTAGATATGCTTCCTGTTCTGATAGTACTGCAACTTGTCATCCAGATGTGTATCTTTGATGTTCAGGATGAAGAAATTGCTAGCAGTCAGCTCAGATGTAAGATTCAGCTGCTGCTCCTGGCCAGCCCACACTTTTTTGGAGGTTTTGATGTCAAAACAACCCAGAAAGGGGAATCTATTTTTTTCTTAGACTTTTTTTCCTCCCAGACTTAGAGAGGAGGTTTATAGGTTCAAGGCCAGCCTCGGGAACTTAGGCCCTGTTTCAAAATAAAATGAATAAAATACGGTTGGGGCTAAAAAAAACAAAACAAAACAAAACAAAAAAAACTCCTGGGTTCCATCCCCAGGGGTTCTCTATCCCTAAACTCCGTCCCCAGCCTTTTATTTTTTTTTGTGGGTCTGGGGGTGAAACCGAGAACATTCGACCTCCGAGTTACACACCCTGCCCTAATTTTTATTTTTTTGTGGGTTCCATCCCCAGACCTACAAAAAAATTAAAAATAAATGAAACCGGGTCTGAGTTGCAGAGGGCCTAAGTAGCAGAGGCTGTGAGCAAACTGCAATCCTCTGGTCTCAGCCTCCCAATGCTGGGATCACAAGCCTCCACCACCGCCCTAGCTGTCCCCAGCCTTTTTTAAGCAGGGTCTTGCTTGAGCCTACCTTCCCTCAGGTGGCAATTCTCAGTTTAGGCTGCTTTCCCTATCTTTCCTAACACTTAACTATGAAATCAGGAAAACTACTCATTCATGCTATTATATTGAGCGGCACTGACTTCTCTTTCACACCCGTGTCCTAACTATAGCAAGAGGGTTGCTTAGTTAAAAACAAGTCTACTTTTCTTAGCTTTTGCCTTGCCTTGAGGACAGTCTGGAAGAAAGCCCTTTACTGGGGATGGGAGGATGGAAGGGTTGCTGTCAAGATCCAGTCTCTTGCCGGGCATGGTGGCCTACCCTTGTAATCCAAGTACTTGGGAGGCTGAGAGGAGGTTTGCAGGTTCGAGGCCAGCCTTGGAAACTTAGTGAGGTTCTGTTTCAAAATAAAATACGGTTGGGGTTAGAAAACCCCTGGGTTCCATCCCCAGCAACACACACACACACACACACACACACACACACACACACACACACACTCACTTTCTCTCTCTCTCTCTCTATATATATATATCTCACATTCCCCCTCTCTCCCACCCCTTCCTCTCCCCCTCCCCCTCCCTCCCCCCCCCTCTCTCCAGCTGTAGAGGAAGAGTACCTGCTTGTAGGCGAGGCATTAGAGACTAGAGAAAACGTAATGTAGGGGTGTCAGGAAGCAGGTGCACATAGTACAACACCACACATTTACTTCAAGTTTTATTTTGCCTCTTGCATGGTCTTCAGATAAATTTACAGTTCATTTTCTACAAGAACTGATCTGTGGTCTAAACAATCGATGAAATGTCATTCCAACCTTAATAAGTGTTCATATCATGGAGATAGCACAGCACTTAGTCCCACTGTGATGAAGGCAGCGGACCTAGGCATGTTTCAGTGATCACTGACCAGGAGACCAGCTAGTGAATAAAAGCCAAGATAAAAACCAAAAGCAACTTGTTTTAAAATCTTGATTCCATATGAGGATGACCCCTCACAAAATAAAATGCTGTACTTGTCCACTAGTGCACTAGTGTTTGAGATGTATTCCAAGAGAAAACTGGGTAACATCTGACCTTCAAACAATAGGGATGTTTCCCTTCACCTCAGCCCTCAAAAAAAAAAAAAAAAAAAAAAAGGAAGGAAACTTGGTTTCAGGTTTCCAACACATCACATCCTATTTTACCTTACAAACAAAGAGGTCTCCTTCCTCCTCCTCACCCACCGGGGACACACACAGGCCTCGGCTGGAAGTCACAAGGTACCACTATTTACAGTGCTTTAAAACTTCTGCAGCCCAAATGTCTCAAGTTTCCTCCTCTCTGTCCCTCTTCCCTCACTCAGCTCAGAGTTAAACAGCTGATGAAAACTGCAGGGAAGCAAGGGAATGAAGTACTGTTATGAATCTATGGAGAAGTCAGCCAGCCATGATAAGAATTAATCCTGCAGAGGTTGCCAGGTCTAATGCTCAGAACCCTTAAAAACACCAAATCGAAATTAAAATACACAAAGCTTTCAGAATCTGTGATTAAAGGAAAAAGAAAAGGGTATCCAAAACTCATTGGTTAAAGTGTGTTTGTTCATTCTTTTAACAATTAGATAAAAACATGCAAGGATTAAAGATCAATTTAATTATACCAGTAGTAACAGGTCTTGATATTAAGGGACAACTGATCTAAAGACAAGCCAGTCAGTCCCCTTACCCTACTTGACAGACGCCAAAACTAGCATTTCACATGCTGATCTGCTATTGAGGTTAATCTCCAGAAGTGACGGCACTTTACAACAGATTTGAATCCTATGTAGTTAGTTCTCGTACCCAAAATGGTTATGGCCTAGCCCTATGTGGGGAGGCACTTTAAAAAATAAAACTTAGGTGGAAGAAAAAAAGACAAAAGTAAAACCCACCCCCACTGATTTACATTATTCAAAGTGCCATCCTGAGCCAACACTTTTTCACTTAAAAAAGAAAAAAAAAATTACTAAAACAGTAAACAAAAGGATAGTCAAGTTACAGCTAGTTTATATACAAATAAATTTACAAGTTTGTCAATTTTAGGCTTTTGCCACAAACAACTGCACATTTGTCCCTATGAAGTACAATATGCCTGAACCAATGGTCACTACAGGAGACAACTGGCCATGACCTTACAAAGCAGAAAAATTGCCCAAAACTGAAATCACTTATTCAGCTTAAACTAATGCCACAACAATCCCACTTGGAAAATCAACACTGAAGCCTCTTGAAACCTACTAAAACCTTCCTCAACTCTGCCATGTCTCCAAAGAATGAGAGACATTTCCTTCAGTCATCCAGTAAACCAAGGATGAAGCCAGAAGACTTTGATTACTCTTAGGTGAGAAATGCAACACTGGATGCAGAAAATAGTGCTGACTACATTTATTGAAGACCCTTTCCCTATGTAAGCCCACCTAAAAGGTCTTGGCACCTAACGTAAGACACAAGACCCAAGAGGGACCCATATCTATTTTATACAGTATTTGCAGCAGTACTATCTTCTTCCAACCAGTGAGCAGTCTGAAAGTGTGAAGGGTGAGTTTGACACAGGCTTCTTTGTTTCTATTTCAATTGGTTGATTTGTTGCCGCTCCAGACTCTGAACTGTATGAAGACCCCAACCACCAACCACAAGGTGGACCTAAGAGACTTTTGGACAGTTCATAATGCCAACAACGTCACAGGCTCCGACCAAGTATAACCACATCCTTTGGAAAGCCTTCCATTTTTGCAATTTCAAAACAGCCTAACTTGCTGTAGAATTCTAGAATTCTTTTATCATCTGGTCTCACTTCACAGAAAGCCCCACGGGAGCCTAAAAATTAAAAACAGAGTAAGTCACATATTTAGGATTATGAATACATTTGATAAATAATTGTTAACATATTTAAATATAGGTAAAAGAGGCTTCTTTATACCAGTACCTAAATTTCATACCACAATTTAAAAAATCCATATTAATTGACAGTAAAATTCTTCCCCCAAAAGAAAATCTTTTGGGGAACAAGGTATAAAAAACCTCAAGGCTGAGGTGGCACACATATAATCATGGCAACTTGGAAGGCAGAGGCAGAAAGATCACAAATTTGAAGGCCAGACGTGGTGGCACACACTTGTGATCCCAGCATTGGGGAGGCAGAGACCAGAGGAACATGGTTCGTGGCCAGCCTCAGCTACTTAGTGAGCTCCTTCACAATTCAGTGAAACCCTGTTTCAAAATAAAGAATAAAAAATAGGGCTGGGGTGTAGCTTGGAGGTACAATACCCCTGGATTCCATCTCTAGTACCACAAAAAAAAAAAAAAAAAAAAAAAAAAAGCCGGGTGTGGGGGCGCACGCTTGTAATCCCTGCGCTTGGGAGGCAGAGACAGGAGGATCGCACAGGTTCGAAGCCAGCTGTGTGTTGGCTTAGGAGACCCTGTTTCCAAATAAAAATATAAAAATAGGTCTGGGAGTGTAGCCCGGAGGTAGAAGGGCTTCCAGGAACCCCAGTACCAAAACAAAACAAAACAAAACAAAACAAAACAAAACAAAAAAAACCCCCAAACCCTCCAGACTCTGTAATTTAGCAAGATCCTATTTCGGAATAAAAATAAAAGCCAAGAAGAGTAGCACATGCCTATAACCTGTTTCTGGGAGGCTAAAACAAAAACAGGAGGATCCCAGTTCAAGGACAACCTCAGCAATGTAGCGGAGACTCTCGGCAACCTACTGAGACTCTTTCAAAACAGAAAATAAGCTAAGAGCATAGCTCAGAGGTAGAATGCCAATGGGCTAACTCCCCAGTATCACAAAAAGTAAATTAAAAAAAAAAAAAAAAAAACTAAATAAAAGAGCTGGGAGTAGCCAGGTGTGGTAGTGCACGCTTGTAATCCCAGTAGTTAGGCTGAGGCAGTCGGATCACAGGACAGCCAGCCTCAGTTACTTAGTGAGGCCCTCTGTAACTTAGTGAGACCCTGTTTCAAAATAAAAGATAAAGCTGGGCGTGGTGGTGCACACTTGTAACACCCGCGCTTGGGAGGCAGAGACAGGAGGATCGCACAGGTTCGAAGCCAGCCGTGCATGCTGGCTTAGGAGACCCTGTGTCCAACTAAAAATGTAAAAATAGGTCTGGGAGTGTAGCCCAGAGGTAGAAGGGCTTCCAGGAACCCCAGTACCTCCAAAATAAATAAATAAATAAATAATAAAAAAGAGCGATGGAAGCCGGGCGTGGTGGTGGCTCATGCTTGTAATCCCTGCACTTGGGAGGTGGAGATAGGAGGATCGCGCGGGTTCGAAGACAGCCTCACTGGCCTAAGACCCTGTTTAAAAAAAAAAAAAAAAAAAAAGCGATAGGGGTGCAGCTCGAAGGTACACTGCCCCGGGGGGGGGGGGGGGAGCTGAAGGTGTAGCTTAGTATTAGAACGACTTGAGGAAGGGGGTTCAAGCCTTAGTATAAAACACACGCCCCACAGCTAGGGATAGCCAGGTATAGCAGCACATGCCTGTAATCCCAGAACTTGGGAGGATAAGATAGGAGAATCGCAGGTTCAAGACCAACCTCAACAACTTAGTAAGACCCCCATAACCATACTGGGGAATGAACCCAGGAGCATTTTACCTCTGAGCTACACCACCAGCCTATTTTTTTTTTTTCTTTTTTTTTTTGGTGGTACTGGTGATGGAACCCAGGGGCATTCTACCTCCAGGCTACACTCCCAGACCTATTTTTTATATGTTTTTATTTGGAAACAGGGTTTCTTAAGCCACCTGTGGCTGGCTTCGAACCTTGTGACCCTCCTGTCTCAGCCTCCCAAGCACGGGGATTACAAGCATGCGCCACCACACTTTAAAAAAAAAAAAAAAAAGAGTCTCACTAAGTTGTGGAGGGCCTCACTAAGTTGCTGAGGCTGGCTGGGACCAGGTCCTCCTGTCTCAGCCTCCCAAGTATTGGGATTACAAGCATGTGCCACCATGCCAACCCTGACACTATTTCTAATATCTCAAAATAGAGCTGGAGATGTAACTCAGAGGTAGAATGCCCCTGGGTCCAATCCCCAGTGCCCTGCATGTGTACACACACACACACACACACACACACACACACACACACACACACGGTTAGGGGTATAGCTCAGGATGGAACACCTGTAGCGCATACGTGAGGCCAGCCACTGGGGTTTGATTCCTAGTACTTAAAAAAAAGTACCTTTGAAGTTTGAATTTAGATAATTTTTTTCTTTTTTTTTTGCGATACTGGGGATGGAACCCAGGTGCATTCTACCTCCAAGCTATACTCCCAGACCTACTTCCTATTTTTTATTCTTTATTTTGAAACAGGGTCTCACTGAGTAGCAAAGGGCTTAACTAGTAGCTGAGCATGTCTGTGAAAAGTGATCCTCCTGTCTCAGCCTCCCAATTGCTGGGATTAAACATGGCCACCACGCCCAACAAGTTTAGATAATTCTTAAAAACTGTATTCCTAGCCAGGTGTGGTGGCAAACACTTATAATCTCAGTACTTGGGAGGCTAAGACAGAAAGTAGCTGGCCAACCTCAGCTACACTTGTGAGGCCTTCTGCAACTTGGTGAGACCCTGTTTCAAAATAAAGAATAAAAAAATAAGGCAGGGAGTGTAGCTCAGAGGTTGAATGCTGCCTTGGATTCCATCCTCAGACCAGGAAAAAAAAAAAAAACCAAAAACCAAAAAACATATATATATATATATGGCTGAGGGTGTAGCTTGAAGGTAGAATGACCCTGGGTTCAATCTCCAGTATCAAAAAAAAAAAAAGACAAAAATCTGTATTCCTAAATGAAGTTTCTTCCTTAGCTTCAATTAACTTTCAACCATTTATGGGCCTCCTAACAAAATAAATAGAAGCTCATGTATTCACTTTTCATTTAATTGTGGCTCAAAATACATACTAATAGAAGAGGAACAATATTCCTCAATGATTTAATATACATGGAATTCTTATACTAGTAGCAATAGAGAAAAGAAATCATAAGCTGGACACAGTGGCCCAGCCAAAGGCCTCAGCAACTCAGAAGGCTAAGACAGGCAGACAAGGCATGAAGAACGGAGGCCACACCGAAAATAGAGAGACCCCATTACCAAAAGAAAAAACAAGGGAAGAGAACATAAATTCACAATTCACTTTTCCTTATATCCTAAAATATTTCCTTGCCCAACCAATTGCACAAATGAGTACTCACCATTAGCCTTCAGTGAGGACAGGAGGCAAGCCATCATGCTTTTGGCCACGCTTGGATCAGTGACTTTTTTATGAATATCCATCTTTATTAGAGAAGGGAAGTTGGCAAGGAATGTTTCTGGCAACACTTCCTGTTCTTCATGGAAACTCAACATTATTTTCTGTAAAAATGTACTCTTTTAACTTCAAATAGTTACCCATTATGTATGCATATCTCAGCAACAGAAAAATAAGAGCAGTATTTTGTCACTCTAAATTACAAAATTATCACACGCAGAATTACTTTACTCGTTGACGTTTTCTGTGTGGTGCTGAGGACTGAACCCAGGGCCATAATTTTTTCTTAATTTTGAAACAGTGTCTCACGAAGTTGTGGACGGCCTACGTAGCTGAGGCTGGCCTTGACCCTGCGATCATCCTGTCTCAGCCTCTCAAGTACTGGGATTACAAGCATGCACCACCCAGCTGTATTTTAACTTACTTATTTTTAATTTTATTATTATTATTTTTTTTGTGTGTGTGTGTGTGTGGTACTGGAATGGAACCCAGGGGCTTGTATTTTTACTTTTACGCATGGCTGTACTTTTACTTTTTAAATTTTCCTGGAAAGCTGGGCGTGGTGGTATACACTTGTAATCCCAGGGTTTGGAAGTCTGAGACAGGAGGATCGCACAGGTTCAAAGCCAGCCTCAGCTACTTAGTGAGGCTCTCAGCAACTTAGTGAGACCCTGTTTCCAAATAAAGTATAACATAGGTCTGGGAGTATAGCCCAGAGGTGGAAAAGTCCCTGGGTTCCACTCCCAGTACCACCAAAAAAAAAGCAATATGGTATCCTAGACTAGATTCTGCATCAGAAGAAGAATATTAGTGGAATGCCAGTGAATAAAATTTGGTATTTAGTTAATAGTAATGTACCAATGTTGGCTTCTTAGACTTGACAAATGTAAAAAAATAAGTGACAGGTATATAGGAACTTTGTACTAACTTTGCAACTTTCCTATAAATCTAAAACCTATGTAAAATTTTATTTTTATTTTTAGTGGGTCTGGGATAGAACCCAGGGGCATCTATGTAAAATTTTATAAAAAATAATCTATAAGTTAGGTGGAGTGGGCACACACCTGCAATCCTAGCACAAGGAGCAAGTTCAAGGCCAGCCTCAGCAACTTAGGAGATCCTGTTTTGAAATAAAAAATAAAATAGGGCTGGGGGTACAGCCTGGAAGTAAAAAGGCCCTTGAGTTCCACCCCTATAACACAATGGTAAAGTGCCCCTGGACTCAACC
This sequence comes from Muscardinus avellanarius, assembly GCF_963383645.1. Lineage (NCBI taxonomy): Eukaryota > Metazoa > Chordata > Mammalia > Rodentia > Gliridae > Muscardinus > Muscardinus avellanarius. The sequence continues at coordinate 134,469,817 of NC_137789.1, forward strand.
CCCAGTACCACACATACATACGTAAAATAACTTTTAAGTTTTTGTGTACTTCACTAAAGTTATTTAATTATAATGTAAAATGCAAGAAAAGGCAAGTTAGCCACCTGACAAGCAACCAAATGACAGATGTTAATTACCTAAACTTGCCCTGAGTACCCAACACAATATCCTTTTGGTGCTTTAAAACATGAAAGGAAGCCAGGCATGATGGTGCACGCTTGTAATCCCAACATTTGGGAGGCTGAGAAAGGAGGATTGCAATTCTCGGACAATCTCAGCTACTTAGTGAGGCCTTCTGTCACTTAGTGAGACCCTTTTCAAAAAAAAAAAAAAAAAAAAAAGAAAAAAAAGAAAGAAGGATGCTCCCCAAATTATAAGGTTATAAAATGAAAATATAACATGCCTGTACATGACTGTAATGTAATCCCAGTACTTCGGAGGCTTAGACAGAAGGATTGCAGGTTCAAGGCAGGTTCAAGGCCAACCTCAGCAACTTAACAAGAATCCGGACATTCGGGAGGCTGAGACGGGAGAATAGAGGTTCATGGACAGCCTCAGCTACTCAGACCCTGTTTCAAAATAAAGAATAAAGCCGGGCGCTGTGGCGCACGCTTGTAATCCCCGCGCTTGGGAGGCGGAGACAGGAGGATCGCGCAGGTTCGAAGCCAGCCGTGCTGGCTTAAGAGACCCTGTTTCCAAAAATAAAATAGGTTTGAGAGTGTAGCCTGGAGGTAGAAGGGCTTCCAGAAACCCCAGTACCACCAAAAAAAAAAAAAGAATAAAAAATAGGGCAGGGAGTGTAGCTCGGAGGTCAAATGTCCCTGGGTTCCATCCCTAGACCCGCAAGAAGAAGAAAGAAAGAAAGAAAGAAAGAAAGAAAGAAAGAAAGAAAGAAAGAAAGAAAGAAAGAAAGAAAAGAGCTAGGGTATGTAGCTCGAATGCCCCTGGGTTCAATCCCTAGTATCACATAAAAAAAAAAAAAAAAAAAAAGCCAGGTGTGCTGGAGCATTCCTGAAATCCCAATACTTGGGAGGCTTAAACAGGATAGAAAGTTGAAGACCACTCAAAACCTTGCTGGGCATCGTGGCACAACCTTGTAATCCCAGCATTTGGGAGGCTGAGACAGGAGGATCACAGCTCACAGCCAGCCTCAGCTACTACTTAAGCCCTTTGCAACTCAGTGAAACCGTTTCAAAATAAAGAATAAAAAACAGGGCTGGGGATTTAGGTCAGAGATAAAATGCCATTGGGTTCCACTTAGGAAGATCCTCAACAACTTACCAAGTTGTTTCAAAATAAAAAATAAAATAGGGCTGCAGGTGTAGCTCAGAAGTAGAGTGCACCTGGTTCAATTCCCAGCACTATGCACAAAGTATTTGATACACATAACCTACTACACATCATAGTTTAGCAACACAGTATAATCAGCACCCCTCATCCCGCAGGTTCCAGATCCACAGATTCCATGCAGATCAAAAATTTGGGGGGCTTGGTGTGCTGATGTACATATCTAGTCCTTGCTGCTTTGGAGTCTGAAGCAGGAGGATCACTTGAGCCCACAAGTTCAAGACCAACATGGGGAACACAAAAATCCTCTCAAAAAATTAAGCTGGGGAGCCGGGTGTGATGGCACATGCTTGTAATCCCAGCATTCGGGAGGCTGAGACGACAAGAGGATCATGGTTCGCAAACAGCCTCAGCTACTTAGTGAGGCCCTCCGCAACTTACTGAGATCCTGTTTCAAAATAAATACAAAATAGGGCAGGGGGTATTAGCTCGGAGGTAGAATGTCCCTGGGTTCCATTACCAGACCCGCAAAAAAAAAAAAAAAAAAAAAAAAAAAAATTAAGCTTGGTATGCTGGGCGTGGTGGTGCACGCTTGTAATCCCTGATCTTGGGAGGTGGAGACAGGAGGATTGCGCAGGTTCAAAACCAGCCTTGTTGGCTTAAGAGACCTTGTTTCCAAATAAAAATATAAAAATGAGTCTGGGAGTGTAGCCCAGAGGTAGAAGGGTTTCCAGGAACCCCAGTACCACCAAAAAAAAAAAAAAAAAAAAAAAAAAAAAAAAAAAAAAAGCTGGGTATGGTGGCACATGCCTGTAATCCCAGTACATGGGAGACTGAGATAGGATTGCAAGTTTCAGGCCAACCTCAGCAACTTAGCAAGACTCTCAAAAAGCTAGCAAGACTCTGTTTCAAAACAAAAAATAAATAAAAAGGGCTGAGGGAGTAGCTTGGAGGTAGAATACTCCTAGGTTAAATATCTAATATTTCTCCATTAAGTGATATGCTCATTTAACTCTATTACACTAAGTTATTTTACTCACTTTTTTTGAGAGGTGGAAGTGGCCTGGGGATTATACCAAGCCCTATTTTTTTTTTTTCTCCCTGGTACTGGGGATGGAACCCAGGGACACTGTACCTCCGAGCTACAACCCCAGCCCTATTTTTTAATTCTTTATTTTGAAACAGGGCTCACTGAGTTGCAAAGGGCCTAAATAGCTAAGGCTGTCCTTGAATTGCGATCCTCCTATCTCAGCCTCCCTGCCTAAACATAAAAACAGCCGGGCGTGGTGGCGCACGCTTGTAATCCCCGCGCTTGGGAGGCAGAGACAGGAGGATCACGCAGGTTCGAAGCCAGCCACGCGCGCTGGCTTATGAGACCCTGTTTCCAAATAAAAAAGTATAAAAAATAGGTCTGGGAGTGTAGCCCGGAGGTAGAAGGGCTTCCAGGAACCCCAGTACCACCAAAAATAAATAAATAAATAAATAAAAAATAAAAACATACATACGTACGTGTGTGTGTGTGTGTGTGTGTGTGTGTGTGTGTGTGTGTACAAAACAGGGTCTTATAGTTTCAGAGGGCCTCACTAAGTAGTTGAGGCTGGCTACAAACCTGAGGTAGTCCTATCTCAGCTTCCCAAGTAATGAAATTACAAGCGTGTATTACCAAGACCAGCTCCCAGCTCCCTTTAATTAAATAATTAATTTATTTTTTGCAGTACTGGAGATGAAACCCAGGTGCATTCTACCTCAGAGCTATATATATATATGGTGGTGGTGCTGGGGATGGAATCCAGAGGCTTTCTACCTTCAGGCTACACTCCCAGACCTATTTTCTATTTTATTTGGAAACAGAGTCTCACTAAGTTGCTGAGAGCCCAAGTAGCTGGGGCTGGCTTTGAACCTGTGCAAGCCTCCTGTCTTAGCCTCCCAAGTACTAGGATTATAAGTGTGCGCCACCACGCCTGGCCTTATTCTTTATTTTGAAGCAGCGTCTCACTGAGTTGCAAAGGGCCTGAGTTGTAGCTGAGGCTGTTCAAGGCTGGCCTGGGTAACTTACTGAGATTCTATCTCAAAATTAAATAAAATGAGTTGGGGTGTATATCTCAGTAGTAGAGTACTTGCCTAGCATGCTTGTGACCCTGGGTTCAATCCCCAGTACTGCAATAAAGAAAAAATAAAACAAAACCATTATCCTTGTATAATTCTAAAGCAGTATATTACCTCAGCCTCTGAGAGTTCTTTGTCACCATTTGGCTTCGTGTACTTCTCCTGCATGAAGGGAATCCAGGAAATTTTACATTTTTTAATGAAGGGGGTCACATCTACAGTGCCCAAGGCATAACCACATATGCCATCTTCATCTTCTAGGACAAAACAGTAATCCAGGCTGAGGGAAAGCAGCCCGCCTACCAACCTGCTCAAAAGGAAAGATGCCAGAGTGAGCTTCAAGTTACTAATACAAAACTCAGAATGCACCTGCTAAATGATAACTTATGAAAATTACATTTGGTAAAAAAGAAACATTGATTTTCATACTTTACTAAAACTAAAAAGGAATTTTAAAAATATACTTTTCTTTCCAGTTATAACCTCCCCACAACCAGATAAATCTGATTATGAAATGTCTGTCTACTCCCAAATCCAAAGAGTCATCACATACTTGTCTCCAATAAGGTCAGGCTGACTTTGAAAAGGTAAACCCACTCCATCATCATACATTTCTCTGCAAATCTTGTACACGGAAGCCTGAAAATATAATCTAGTTAAGCATCACATCAAGAAAAATGGCAAGACAATCTATCAACAACTTATAAATCTGCAGAGGGAGTAACAAAATGTCCATCCTGTCAGAAATCTCAGCTCTGGCTTTGTTAAGTAAAGACTTATTCACTAAGCCAGATCTGTAAAACCAGGGAGAAACAGCATGGTTTTAATAAGCAATAGAAACTGTTTTACAGAGGATAATTTTTGGTAGTAAACTGTAGATTAAAAATCCACTTTGAAGCCGGGTGTGGTGGCGCACGCTTGTAATCCCCGCGCTTGGGAGGCAGAGACAGGAGGATCGCACAAATTTGAAGCCAGCCATGCTGGCTTAAGGGACCCTGTTTCCAAATAAAATATAAAATAGGTCTGGGAGTGTAGCCCGGAGGTAGAAGGGTTTCCAGGAACCCCAGTACCACACACACACACACACACACACAAAAAAAATCCACTTTGAAGCTGGGTGTGGTGGCAACATACTTGTAATTCCAGTACTTGAGAGGTTAACAGGAGGATTGCAGGTTCTCACCAGCTTCAGCTCCTTAACTGAGGCTCTCCGCGGGGGGTGGTGGTGCACGCTTGTGATCCCAGCATTTGGGAAGCTGAGACTGGAGGATCGTGGTTTGCGGACAGCCTTAGCTACTAAGTGAGGCACTCCGCGAAATCAGTGAGACCGTTTCAAAATAAAGAATAAAAAAAAATTGGGCAGGGAGTGTGTCCATCTGGGTTTCACCCCCAGACCCACAAAAAAAAAAAAAAAAACCAAACCCCACCACCACCAACAACAAAAATTAATTAATTAATAAACGATAAAGCCAGGTGTGGTGGCACATGGTTGTAATCCCAGCATTCGGGAGGCTGAGACCACAGGATTACGGTTCGCGAACAGCCTCAGCTACTTAGTAAGGCAACTTAGTGAGACCCTGTTTCAAAATAAAGAATAAAAAATAGCGCAGGGGGTGTAGCTTGGAGGTTAAATGCCTCTGGGTTCTATCCTCAGACCCACAATAGATAGACAGATGGGTAGAAAGATAGAAAGAAAATAGGGCTGGGAATGTAGCTCGGAGGTAGAATACCCCTGGTTCCATTGGGGAAAAAAAACTTTGAATCTCTCAACTTTCTGTAAGGACAATTCTATTTTAAAACCTATTATTGTAATTTTTAAATTTGGGGGGTACTGTGGGTTGAACGCAGTGGGGTTCTACATTGAGTATACCTCAGCCTTTCCTATTATTATTTTTATTTTGAAATAGGGTTTCACTAAATTGCTTAGGCTGTCCTCCAACCTGTGATACTCCTGTCTCAGCCTTCCAATTTTTTTTTGGTGACACTGGGGGTTGAACCTAGAGGCATTTTACCTCTGAGCCACCACACCCCCAGCCCTATTTTTATTTGGAAACAGGGCCTTACTAGGTTGATGAGAGCCTACTTGCTAAGACAGTCCTTAAACCTGTGCCTCCCGAGTGCTGGGATTATAAACGTGCACCACTACACCCAGCTCATTAATCTCTTGTGATTGTCCACAACCTATAGGTACTTTACAACAGAAAATTACAGAATAGTAATATACTGGAGAAAATCAGTCAAAGATAACATATCATTTAGACAAACTGAATTTTTTTGTGTGTATGTATGCCGGGAATGGAACCCAGGAGTATTCTACCTTCCATCTACACCCCCAACCCTATTTCTTTCTTTCTTTTTTTTTTTTTTGGTGGTACTGGGGTTCCTGGAAGCCCTCCTTCCTCCGGGCTACACTCCCAGACCTATTTTATATTTTTGAAACAGGGTCTCTTACGCCAGCACGGCTGGCTTCGAACCTGCGCGATCCTCCTGTCTCCGCCTCCCAAACGCGGGGATTACAAGCGTGCGCCACCACGCCCGGCCCCAAACCTATTTCTTATTCTTTATTTTGAAATAGGATCTCCTGTCTTACTGAGTTGCAAAGGGCCTAAGTAGTAGCTGAGGCTGTCCAGGAACTGAGATCTTCCTGTCTCAGCCTCCCAAATGTTGGAATTACAAGCATGCACCACCACACTCAGCAAATTGGATGACTGATGGATTGATTGATTGTGGTACTGGAGATGGAACCTGGGGACATTCTACCTCCGAGCTACACCCCAGACCCATTTTTTATTCTTTATTTTGAATCTGGGTCTCACTGAATTGCAAAGGATCCCACTAAGTAGCTGAGGCTGCCCGCCAACTGTGATCATCCTGTCTCAGCCTACTGAATGCTGGAATTATAAGCGTGCACCACCATACCTGGCTAAATTGGTTTTTTTTTTTTTTTTTGGGGTGGTACTGGGGTTCCTGGAAGCCCTTATACCTCCAGGCCACACTCCCAGACCTATTTTTATATTTTTATTTGGAAACAGGGTCTTGTAAGCCAGTGTGGCTGGCTTCGAACCTGCGCGATCCTCCTGTCTCCGCCTCCCAAGCGCGGGGATTACAAGCGTGCGCCACCACGCCTGGCTAAATTGAATGTTTTATAATTCCAACTCTGTATATACTTCATTTGACTTTTTTCCAAAGAGGAATCAAAGACTTAATATGAAATGATAGGAGTCTTTTAACTTTAGAAGTTAAACTGGTTAGGTTTTTCCTCAAATTTCTCTCTATGTTTCCCCATCCAGAAGTTAAACATTTTAGTTAACTCACTTATCTAGAGTCTCTATTTTGCCAGGTGTGGTGACACATGCGTGGGAGGCTGGGAAGATCATAGGTTTGAACTTAGTGAGACCCTGTTTCAAAATAAAATATAGGGCTGGGGGTGTAGCTCAGAGGCAGAGTGCCCTGGGTTCAATCTCTAGTATGTGTGAATAAATAAAAAATGAATAAATGACAGAGGGTTTGATCCTCAGTACCATACACACAAAAATAAAGCTTAGTGGTAGAAGGCTTGCCTAGAATGCACAAGGCTCTACATATAATACCCAGCACTGCAAAAAATAAAGTTCTTATTTTAAGACAGAAGAGATTCCTTTTAACCAGTAAATTTACTTTTTTTTTTTTATATATTTTATTTGGAAACAGGGTCTCACTAAGTTGCTGAGAGCCTCACTAAGTAGCTGAGGCTGGCTTCGAACCCATGTGATCCTCCTGTCTCAGCCTCCCAAGCGCGGGGATTACAAGCGTGAGCCACCACGCCCGTTCTAATTAACCAGTAAATTTAAAGGAAGCTTTAAGTGTACGTACAGGCATATGCCAAATTGAGAGATAATTACCTCATCTTTAGGAAAATATGGTCTGATAGTATAAACTTTGGAGGTAGGAGTCAGTGGGGGTGGTTGAAAAAAGAGATCATTTGCCCCATCAATTGGCAGCAAACGCTGTGGGAAGAAAAAAAGGAGATGGATTAGTGTTGAGAACATGTCCATTTCTTCAAATGTGTGTGCACTGCAGATTACCAACTTAACATTAACTGGCTACTGCAGGCAGACCTAAAGAAGAGGGGTGCACTATGCTTTACTAATATAGACACCTCTTTGTTGGGGGGGAATGCTTCTGAAATTACCCAAACTGAGTTACACAGCTTTAGTGGCATAGTAATGGGAATTTAAATTTAAAATAAAAAGCAATAAAAAACTATTCCAATTATAACATGTATTTTTTTAAAAAACCAATCTTAAATAGACCATCTTTCTACTAAAAGATGGCAGAACAGAATATCAGGAGGAGAGGTTTGGTCTGAAGAGGGTTATCTGTCCAGGAGACGCTTTATCCCCAAAGCAATGCGCTTCAGTTTGCTGTGCGCGGTAGAGCACCTGTTGGGGGGAGAAAAGTAGAGCGCCTGAAAAGTCCATGAACAAAGTCCAACAGCAAAAAACTTATTTTGTTCAAATTTTCATAAGAGAATTTTCCTTCAAGCACATTTTACTTCCAAAACGATAGGGAAAATATCCAAAAGCCCTTTCACCATTCACTTGCATAATTACTCATCCTTTTTGCTCATGGAGTTTCCACTGGCAGACAAGCATGCGCGCATTGTGCATTGCGGGCGCAGATTAAAATGCTGTGCGACCTGCAAAGAAACAATGTGAAGTGTATACCTAGAGCCGCTGCGCTTCGCAGGCGCGGGGGGATTGGCAGCATCTCCTTCAGAAATTACTGTGAAAGAGGAGGAAAATTTGATTTAAAATCCAGCTATGTAACTAGATTGAATTTGGGACTAGAAAGCCTTCGGCAGACCAATCCTTCCAGCCATCTGATGCGCAACATAAGGTTTCTCATAAAACAAAGAAAATGTCAATTCAGTTGTGAATTCATATTGATACCTGGAACTCTCCTGCTAGACCACCTCTAAAGGCCCAGGGTTCTTGGTCTCCAATTAAGAACTGTGCTGAAGAATGACTACGACACCCTGTTGAGATCAGATCCAAGCGGAGAACGTTACGAGAAAGGGGATTTCCTGGGGTCTCCATGTCCAACAAACTAACAAACACTTTGTGGAAATAACTCTCTAACAATAATAATCCAGGGTTTCAGGGAAAGGCTGTGATAATAATTATTTTTAAAAATTCATGACACCGTTTCAATACTAATGTTCCTTCCTCTGGTTAATGAAAAAGTTATCAATTCTGCTCTTTAATTATTGGAAGGAAAGTCCCAAGTTTATCTGGGTCAAATTATGTATTGCCTACTAGATATGGCTATGTAAATCAAGCCAATTGCTTGTTCTATCACGACATTATAGTAACTATGAGCTGAAATGAACAAGATAGACATTTTATTATCACAGCCATAAAGGGAATAAACCTGTCTGAAGTCACATTTTACATTTGAAGGAAGGATACAGGAAAGGGAAAAGGGGGAGGATAATCTTGTCAGAAAACTAAGGTCAGTAGAATACATAGAAAAAAATGTTATGAAGTTGACAAAATAAAACACAAGGAGAACTTTATTGTTTTTTGGACCAGGACCATCACATTCAGACATGCCTAGTTATAATACCAGTCTGACAGGTTCTGAGAATCAAGGAGAACCAATCAGTGCTCCTCATTTGTCCAGTTAAAACATACTTTCCTTAAAAGTATGCCAGTATCTGGTTCCTCTGATCAGCCATTATAATCTTTGCAATGGAATGAACACATGCATGGAATGGCAGGCTTTAAGGTCCAGAGTCAGTACTGAAGGTCACGACTTAACCAACTTAAATTAAAGGGTAGTGGCAAATGTTTGGAGGCCAAATCAAAATCACCTGACTAGCCTTCTGACAAGATAAAGCAGCGCAATATAGTTCTTTTCCATTGGAAGACAGCATTCTACCTCCTGTACAAGTTAACAGTCTCATCAGTACAAGATACAGTGTGCTAGTCAGACAGTCCCAAAGCAAACCAATTTTTTTGTTAACAATTCAGGCCCATTAAAGATTATATATGAGTTTGTCATGTTTTAGGGGTAGGAGTACTTAAAAAAAAAACCCGCAAAATATATTTGTAAAATAAATATGAAATAGGGTCAAAATTTAGACTATTAAGTGAATGTGCCCCATTCCATAACTCAGTGTGATTTACACTGCAGGAAGAAACTCTATTTCTCAAACTTTAAAATCAGCCAATTTCTCCTACCCCCCACTTTGAGACTACAACATAACTAGCACTTCCAACTATTACAATAAAAAAGCTGCATGTACGAAGAGCTGTGTAAATGAAAACATGGTTAATGCCTCAGTCGCTGCGCAAACGTGACTTCAGTTCATGTCTACTGCCCTTAAGTCTACCTGAGCTACCTCACAGATAGAACCTTTCAATTTAAACTAATTAATCATGACGCGCTGTGAACATCTGCCGCTGTCCATCCAATAGCAGTAGACACTTGTGCTGAGGATTCTCCCATCTGTACACAATGGGGAAGAAGATAATAGAAGTCGTTAGTAATCAAAAGTACTGCATAGCCACATTCTTTAAAGGACTGAATGCCAGCTGGACTGGAGAGAGGAGGAAAACAAAGTGTTCTGATCATTACCCCCTGGAATTATTACAGAACCATGACGATACTCTCCCTGTCGTGAGCCTTTGTATAGCTATGTGATGCCAAGATGATTACTCAAAACTTCTCAGATGCTCTGACCTTGAGATTGTCCAACTATTTGTACAAATTGGGAAAGTCACCCTAATAACTGAATGATATAGAGATAAAGCCTGAGAACGATAAAATACTGTATATAATAGAGAAGTTAATTTAAATAAATCTTAAAAGTTGAGTATAAACGTTTATTTATTTCGGAGGGGAGAGCTGGGGATTAAACCAGGGAAATTCTACCTCCAAGCTATAACTGCAGCCCTATTTTATTTTTTATTTTGAAATAGGGTCTCACTAAATTGCAAAGGGCCTCACAAGGTTCCTGAGGCTGGCCACAAATCTGCGATTCTCTTGTCTCAGTTTCCCAAGTACTAGGATTACAAATGTGAGCCACCACACCTGGCTCAAATGTTTTAAATGATATGTTTTCAAGCTCAATAATCTGGATTTTAGGTTCAAAATTCCCAAGGGACTTGAAAATAATATTTAAATCTCTACAAGAATTAATAACTTCCTGGCCAGAAGCCTGGAAGGCAAATGTCATTCAACAACCGATACCAAGATTTTTATAGAGCCCAAGGGCAGACATCTCTCACCTACAATAGAAATCCTGGAGGCCTTTTAACCAGAAGAGTTAAAAAAAAATTCTCTCTTCTAATTGTTTGCTAATATTATATATAGTAACTTAAATAAGTTCTATATTTTCAAATCAACTTTAATAAACTCTACTTTTAAGCAGCTAATTAATTGTATCAAAGGAAAATGCAATTTTTTATATTAAGAGCCCAAAGGTATACAGGCAAAAAAATGAGACATTACTACTTGTTAAGCTCACGATGTTTCAGATCATCTGTTTCACAACTAAGACCATAAAGCCCATCGTAGTATTTGTGACTACTATGAAAACTATGACCTATCAGTCAGCTTTGCTGCCTGCTGTGTGCTATGTAAGTCCATTACATAATCCTTACAGCTGGATTGAAAACCTGGAAATGAAATGAGGTCCCTGGAGAAACTTGGCCATGCTGGTGCTTTTTACCAAGTTTTGAGAATTAAAAAAAAAACAACAACAAAAAAAAACCTGCTTTCAAGGAGATGTATAAAAATTCCACTTAATAAAACAAAGTTTATAGGGGACAATCATTTCTATCCCCTTAAACCAAAAAAGCCATGTGAAATAATACTGAAGAGCACCAGAATAGCCTTCCACTAGAGCTCGCATGCGCACAGGGCTGGGAGGATGGCTTCCTCTTGCCAGGCCCCTTGGGTCATTTCAGCAACTGTTCTATTAAGCACAGCATTAATGTTACGAAGACACAGCAAGCAGCAGAAAGCTTATAAAGTCACATTTCATAGTGTCTCGTCTCCAGATTAGATAATAGTATAAAGGGCTCCATCCAGGAAGCATTCAGTCAGAGCAAGTTAAAGTCAGTACTTTCTAACATTTCAATATATTTATGCTGAATTAGCCCAAGGGAGAAAAATTAATATGTTCTATGTAATTACTGAGCTGTGCACTACAAGTCTTCAACAACTGCCTATCTCTGAAAGAAGTGCTTACGAACTGTAAAATAGTTGGAAATTTGCCAATTCACTAAATGTTTTTCTCCCTCTGGGATAATTTTTTTTAAGGGACAATATATGAGGAGAAGAGATTGTTCCTGGTGCACCTACCTAACCACTGTACAAAAGACTTCACCATAGACATTATACTCTTGATATCCCAGACATATGAGTACATGTCATAAAGGATTGTCCTGTTGGCGCAGTTGGAGAGCCGAGTGAACATCCCCATCACCAGTCCACACATCTCTTCAAACTTGGCTGCTCGTGACCTCCATTCTTCAATCTGTTGGATAGTAATAAAAAGAAATTGTAAGGCTAGCAGTTACAAACTAAACAACTTTATTTTTTGGTATTGAGCACTGAATTCATACTGAGGCAGCATCTTGCTAAGTCACTCAGATTGGCCTCAAACTCATGATCCTCCTGAGCAACTATGATTACATGTGTGCAAGATCATACCTAGCAAAAACTTTTATTTTCTTTTTGTTTTGGGGGTACTTGGGACACCCAGGGACATTCTACCTCCAGGCTAAACCCCCAGCCCTATTTTTTATTCTTTCTTTTGAAACAGGGTCTCACTGAGTTGCAAAGGGCCTAAGTAGCTGAGGCTGGCTGAGGACCTGGATCCTCCTGTCTCAGCCTCCCAAACGCTGGGATTACAAGTGTGTAACACCACACTCAGCTTATAAATAAACTCTTAATGTTATTGGGTAACAGAAATTTATCCTTAAACATTAAGATCCTAATCACTGGCTTAAACTAGAGATAAGCAATTAAATAGTTTGTATCTCACCAAACTAACAAAAATATGCCTAAAATAATCAGCACTGACTTCTTCATTCCTAACTAGGAAGTCAAACTAGGAAACTGAACATACCAAATTCCACAAAGTATACATGGAAGTAAATTTTTTGCAAGTTACCATTTAAGGACCCCCCCCCCCCACTGTCAGCAATGGGAACCATCCTGGCTAGAGAAGCAGGTAAATTACGTCTACTCACTTTTTCAGAGTCTTTTCCTTTGCAATTGACACTGACAACACTACTATTTGCTCTAAGCCACTGGAATTCCCGTAGCATCTGTGCGCCTTTGGGTCCATGCTCATAAGGAAGGTAGAACAGGTCAGCGAGTAACTGCAAATCCTCTAGAGTCACTGGTTCTGCAGTGTACAAAGGCTTTTCATTTGGACCAGGCACAAACTGCTCCTTGTTTGTCTGCTCATCAGTCTGCATAGGAGCAATATCACTGATGCAATCTTCTTGCATAGACATCTCCGGGGATTTTGACTCGGCTATGCTCTCTTTATCAGTGTCCATTGGTTTCAATTCCTCTGCCATCTTAGCCTCAACACTTTCAGTTAGTATTTGATTGTCATTCTTGTGGTCTGCTTCTTCTTGTTTTTCTACTACCGTGTCCATGGGTTCCTCATCAGGCTGCTTCTTTTCTTCCTCCTTGCTCAGAGCTGTAGCCTCACCACTCAAAGCTGCCCCCTGGCTCATAATGGGCTCCTGGTAAACTGTTGTAACTACAGTTGTGGCATTTAAAGAGGGCGCTGAAACTAAGGGAGTCCCGTCAACTACGCCGGCTTTAGCTCCGCTATGTGCGACTTGCCTACCTGCCAAAAAAGTCAGAGAATCAGAAGTAGAACAGAACAAACTAGATCTATAGAAACACCTTACTTCTTGTTATCCTATCTGTAACTGGAATTTTAACTTGAGATTTCAAATACTCTAGGCCCTGAGAAAAGTGTATTTCTCTGAGTCACCAGAAAGGTAGGGGTGAAAGGGGTGTGGGAAAGAGAAACAGATAATAAACATCCTTAAACTTGCTAAGATCTACTATTATCTTCTCATTTGAAGATTTGTATTTAAAGACAAATGCATTTCTTTTTTGATACTGGGGATTGAATACAGGCATTCTACCTTCAAGCTATAGCTACAGCCTGATTTTATACCTTATCTGGAAACAGGTTCTCACTAGGTTGCTGAAGCCTAGGCTGGCTTTGAACCTGAAATCTTCCTGTCTCAGCCTCCCAAACACTGGGATTTTAAGTGTGCACTACCATGCCCAGATGACAAATAAGTACTTTAAATCTGCATTTCATCTTTTTTCTTTTCTTTCAGTATTGGAGACAGATACCAGGGGCATTCTACCTCCGAGCTACACCCCCAGCCCTATTTTTTATTCTTTATTTTGAAAGAGGGTCTCACTGAGTTGCAAAGGGCCTCACTAAGTAGTAGCTGAGGCTGTCTTCGAATCGTGATCCTCCTATCTCAGCCTCCCATATGCTGGGATTACAAGTATGCGCCACCACGCCCGGCTTACATTTCATCTTAAAAAAAACAAACAAACATTTTCTAGATCCCTAAATTTCATTTATTTATTTTGTGGTAATAAAGATTAAACTTAAAGACAGACATTCTACCTTTGAGCTATACCCTCAGACTCGCCCTCCTTGCCTCCCCCTGCCTTTTCAGTGGTGCTAGGAATCGAGACTGTAGGCATTCTATCTTACAAAGCCTTTTTATCTTTTTTATTTGCAGACAGGGTCTCCCTAGGCTCCTTAATGCCTCAATACAGTTGCTAAGACTGCACTTAAACCTCAATCCTCCTGCCTCAGCCTCCCAAGCTCTGTGATTACAGGTGTGAGCCACCACACACAGCACCCCCCCCCCCTTTAATATGGGGAATTAAACCCAGGGCATTCTATTTCCAAGCCATAATCCCTATCCTTTTTTATTTTTTTAGGACAGGGTTCTTATGATTCTGAGGCTGGTCTCGAACCTGTGATCCTCTGGTCTCAGCCTCCCAAGTACTGGGATTTACAAGTGTGTGCTATTGCACTCAGATCCCTTAATTTCATTTAATTTCACTTTGCTTAGTGACCCTAGGACAAGAGACACAACACAGTGTTCTTTACTCTGTATTGCAACCATACCATAATCCCCTTACAAAAAATAACGGAACTCACTGCTGTACTGATGAGGTACACCAAACTCCTGTAACCATTCTGTTAAAGCTAGCTTTAGAGCCATCTGTGGACTATACAGTACGTCAGTTTCAATATCTTCATCACTGCCTTCATTTTCTAACTTTATCTGGATTGATACAGTACTGTCTTCACTGTCAGCTGAAAGACAAAAGCACAAAAATAGTTTTGACTGCAGACTCCTGACAAGTGAGAGGAATAAATGCAACTAGTTGCTGCAGTAGAGCCACAGAAGCAAAGAATAGAATAACCTTAAACAGCAAGATTTTTCACTGACCACTTTATCTAGAATGCTCACCATAAATGTGCAGCTAAATGGAAAATCCCAAATGAAATATGAAATAGTAACTTGAGAATAAAAGTTTATTATAAATAATTGCAAACAAAAAACAAGTAAACAATAAACAAAAGCACCAATAACTGGGAATGCAAGGTTAAAGGCATCAAGCTTTCCATATGAAAATACTCCTTAGGCAGAATGTGCTTCTAACTTTTTTGTGTGTGTGGTGCTAGAGATTGAACCCAAGGGCATTCTACCTCCAAGCTACACCCCAGCCCTAATTTTTATTTTGAAATAGGATCTTGCTAAGTTGATGAGTCTCAGTGCTTACTGAGGCAATCCTTGAACCTGAGACCCTCCTGTTATCAGCCTCCCAAGTACATTACAGGCATGTGCTACCACACCTAGCTAACTTCATTATTATGGGGAGAAAGAATAGAAAATCAACAAGGCCCTCAAATAAGGGCAGATAAAGCAAAGAGCTCTAAACAAGATTAGAAAGAACCAGGGAGAGAAAATTAAGTCTGAACTCTTTGGTTTGATATTCAAAAACCCTCTATTTAAAAACTTTCTGTCGAGCCGGGCGTGGTGGCGCACGCTTGTAATCCCCGCACTTGGGAGGCAGAAACAGGAGGATCGCGCAGGTTCGAAGCTAGCCGAGCGCGCTGGCTTAGGAGACCCTGTTTCCAATTAAAAATGTAAAAATAGGTCTGGGAGTGTAGCCCGGAGGTAGAAGGGCTTCCAGGAACCCCAGTACCACCAAAAAAAAAAAAAACTTTCTGTCGTATCTCCCTGTACATAGCACAGTTTGGTAGTGTTCGCTAGTCATTAGTGTGTTCTATGCGTTCCTTAAAAGACAGAAAAATGCCACGTAAACAGAAATTTAATTATATTTATAATTCTGTGGTGCGTATGTTACTGGGGATTGGATCCAAGGGCATTCTACTGAGCTACAGCCCCAGCCTAATTTTATTTACTCTTGTGGTACCGGGGATGGAACCCAGCCAGGGGCATTCTACCTCCAAGCTATACCCCAACCCTACTGGATGAAAGCCAGGGGCTTTCTACCTGCCAGCGACACTCCCAGACCTATTTTATATTTTATTTGGAAATAGGGTCTCACTAAGTTCCTTAGTGAGCCAGCTGAGGCTGGCTTCTAATCTGAGCGATCCTCCTGTCTTAGCCTTCCAAATACTGGAATTACAAGTGTGAACCACCTCACCTGGCTCCCCAGCCCTATTTTTTATTCTTTATTTTGAAACAAAGTCTCACTAAGTAGTTGAAGTTGACTACAATCTGTGATCCTCCTGTCTCAGCCTCCCAAATTCTGGATTACAAATATGTGCCAACATGTCCAACTAAGCCCAGAGGCATTGTAATTCTGAGCTAAACTTCCACCTCTATTTTCTCCCTCCTTCTCTCTCTCCCTCTCTCTTTCTCTCTCTTTTTTTTTTTTTTTTTGCCATACTGGGGTTGAAGCCCAGGGGCATTCTACCTCTGAGCTACACTCCTAGCCCTATTTTTTAGTCTTTTTATTTTTTTTGAAACAGGGTCTCATTGAGTTGTGAAGGGCCTCACTAAGTAACTGAGGCTATCTGAGAACCAAGATCCTCTGGTCTCTGCCTCCCAAATGCTGGGATTACAAGTGTGAGCCATCATGCCCAGCCCTATTTTATTTTGAAGCGGTCTCATTAACTTCCTAAGGCTGGCCTGCAATCTACAATCCATCTATCTCAACTTCCCAAGTACTGAGATTACAGGTGGTTTATTTTTATTTTTTATTTCTTTCTTTTTTTTTTTTTTTGCGGGTCTGGGGATGGAACCCAGGGGCATTTGACCTCCAAGCTACACCCCCTACCCTAGTTTTTATTCTTTATTTTGAAACTGGGTCTCACTGAGTTGCAGAGGGCCTCACTGAGTAGCTGAGGCTGTCCGCGAACTGCGATCCTCCAGGTCTCAGCCTCCCGAATGCTGGGATTACAAGCGTGCGCCACCACGCCCGGCTATTTTTATTTTTTATTTCTATTATTATTCTATTATTACTCTATTATTATTATTATTATTATTATTATTATTATTATTTTGGTGATAGTGGGGTCCTGAAAACATTTTTTATTTGGAAACAGGGTCTCTTAAGCCAGTGAGGCTGGCTTCGAACCTGCACAATCCTTCTGTCTCTGCCTTCCAAGCACAGGGATTACAAGTGTGCGCCACCACGCCTAGCCAGGTGGTTTAAGAAAAATAAGACAATTTTATTTTTTGAGACAGGGTCTTGCTAAGTTGCCCAGGAAGGCACGCCTGGGAATTGAACCCAGGGAGCAATCTACCTCTGAGCTACTCTCCCAGCTCTTTTTTATTTTATAACACCAGGGATGGAACTACACCTCCAGCACCAGCCCCCCCCCCCCTTTATTTGCAGTACTGGGAATGGAACCCAGGGGTAATCTAGCTCGGACTACACTCTGGACTTTTTTATTCTTTATTTTGAAACAGGTCTCACTGAGTTCAAAGGGTCTCACTTAAGTAGCTGAGGCTAGCCATGAACCTGCAATCCTTGTGTCTCCCCCCAAGTACTGGAATTACAAATAGGTACCAGCACGCCCAGTCTAAAAATTATTTTTTATTCTGAAACAGTGCCTTGCTGAACTGCTGAGGCTGGCCTCAAATCTGTGAATCTCTTGACTCAGCCTCCCAAGTAATGAGATTACAGGTAAGGGACACCATGCCTAGCTAAATTGAATCTAGTAAACAATAAAAATGAAGTAAATCATAACTAGTCATCTAAAACATCCCATTTTGATAAAATTGCAGAAACCACAATCTGAATTAGGATAATGGGAATATAAAAGACTATTATCTGGTACTTGGATTTCAAAGATTGAGTCGTTTTTTTAGAACAAAGAACTAAGGCCAATATGCTAAAGGCCAGTCAACCTTTCTTCTCCTTCATAGAAATAAACAAGTCTTAATAAATAAAATGTTTCTTCCCTCCCTCCCTCCCTCCCCATTCCTTTTTCTCTTCCTCTTTTCCCCCTTCCTCCCTCCCTCAGTACTGATATTTGAACCCAGAGTATTCTCCTTCTGAATTATACCCCTAGCCCTTTTTAGTTCTTTTTTGAAACAGGCTCTCACCAAGTTGCTAATGATGGCCTCAAAAATGAGTTTCTCCTGTCTCAGCCTCCCAAATACTGGATTACAATCATGTACCACCATGCCCGGCTTAAAACTTTTTTTTTTTTTCCCCCCACAGGTGTGGGGATGGAACCCAGGGGCATTTGACCTCCGAGCTACACCCCCTGCCCTGTATTTTATTCTTTATTTTAAAACAGGGTCTCACAAAGTTAAAGTGCCTCACTAAGTAGCTGAGGCTGTCCGTGAACGACAAGCCTCCTGTCTCAGCCTCCCGAATGCTGGGATTACAAGCGTGCGCCACCACGCCTGGCTTAAAACTTTTTTAAAAAATATTTTGATAAAGGATCTCCCTGGTTGCCCAGGCTAGTTTCAAACTGATGATTCTCTTTGCCTCAAGCTTCCCAAATAGCTTAGTAAAGCCTAAAAAGTACAGTATAAGTGTAAAGACAAAGGAATACACATTTGCCAATGGCTCTAATTAGCCCACCTTTCCTCCCAAGGTTAAGGATCAAACATAAGCTACTTACTCATCACTACATCTTTTCTCACTCCATTCATGTTTGATTTGTACCAGGTAGCAAGGGTATGGATAGCAACATAGTTGGCTTCAAATTCACAGTTTGGATTAGTCAGGACTCCTTTTAAACGAGGGATGAGTTCTGTGGATCTTCCTTTGTATGGGCCTAAAAACAGCCTCTTCTGATCATAGTCATTAGCATGAATATTATCCCAGATTACTGGAGCTCTCTTGATAATCTTAGAAACCTCTTCAATAGACTCAACTGGAATTTCTTTAGAAACAACCTTGGGACCTAGAAATAACAACCACCATCTGTTAAAACAATCTTCTACACAGCTCTTTCTCTAAACTTTCTATTGTTTTCCTTACAAGTAATTTCCTAATTTTTTTTTAAGACAGTGCTGGGTATCAATTCAGGGCCTCACATAGGTTGAGGAAGTTGCTGTTGCTAAGCTACACACCAACACCAATTTCTCTACTTACTCAATTTTGTGGTACCGGAGACTGAAGCAACACCCCCAGCCCTATTTCTTGTTTTGAAACAGGGTCTTGCTAAGTTATCGCAACTGGCCTCAAACATGTCAGCCTCTCATATACTGGGATAACAGGTATGTGCAATCATGCCTGAAAAATGTACATTTTTTTTGGTACTGAGGATTACAGTACTAAACCTACACCCCCAACCCTATTTTATTTTGAAACAGGGTCTCACTAAGTTGTGGAGGGCCTCACTAAGTTGCTGAGACGGGCTGCTACCTTGCAGTCCTCTTGTCTCAGCCTCCCAAGTACTGAGATTACAAATATGCACCACCATACCTGGCTAACTATATACTTTTTTTTTTTTTTTAAGGTACTTGGGGTGGAACCCAGGGGCATTTGTACCTCTCTGAACTATACCCTCATCCCTATATTTTTTTTAGTCTCTTTATTTTTTAAACAGGGTCTCACTGAGATGCCAAGGGCCTTGCCAAGTAGCTGAAGCTATCTGCAAACTGCTCTCCGCCTCCCGAATGCTGGGATTACAAATGTGTGCTACCAGGCCAGCCTGAACTATATATATATATATATTTTTTTTTATTTTATTTTTTTTTTTGGTAGTACTAGGGATGGAACCCAGGGGCATTCTACCTCCAAACTACAACCCCAGCCCTATTTTTTGTTCTTTATTTTGAAACAGGGTCTCGCTGAGTTGCAGAGGACCTCACTTAGTAGCTGAAGCTGTCCTCAAACCCAGATCCTCCTGTCTTTGGCTCCTGAATACTGGGATTAAAAGTGTGCACGCCACCATGCCAAGCTGTTTAACTATATAATTTTATTTTTTTTTGGTGGTACTGGGGATGGAACCCTTCTACCTCTGGGCTACACTCCCAGACCTATTTTATATTTTATTTGGAAACAGGGTCTCTTAAGCCAGCAAGGATGGCTTCGAACCAGCATGATTCTCCTGTCTCCGCCTCCCAAGGGCGGGGTGGGGGGATTATAAGTATGTGCCACCACACCTGGCTAACTATATACTTTTTAAAGAAGAATATTTCAACAGTTTTTCTATTTAAAATCAATTTTTAAGTCAGGTGTGGTGGCGCATGCTTGTAATCCCTGCGCTTGGGAGGCAGAGACAAGAGGATCGCACAGGTTCAAAGCCAGCCGTGCTGGTTTAAGAGACCCTGTTTCCAAAATTAAAAAAGTATAAAATAGGTCTGGGAGTGTAGCCCAGAGGTAGAAGGGCTTCCAGGAACTCCAGTACCACCAAAAAACAAACAAAAAAACCAAAAATCAATTTTTAAAATGTATTAAACAAAAACAACCAAGTTCTCTGGGTCCAGTAAATAAAGAGCTTTACTACAGAAATCTTAAAAGACTTACCTGTCCAAAGAACCTCAATTCCAGGCAGAAGCTTTTCACCCACAGTTCTTAAATAAGGAGACTGAGACACATTTGGGTAACAGAAAGTGCCACAATATTCTAAATATGGGGGGAAAATTAAGTAAAACAGTCAGGAATGAAATAGTCATAGGTTTTAGAATAGGGAAAAATATCTACCAATTCTTAATATTTTTCATCCAAGTGATAAAAGGCTCCCACACCACAACTGAAAGGGAGTAAACTCAAGCGGCTAATTCATTTAAGAATCAATTCATAAAATCTGACATTTTTCCTTAACAGTAGTAAAGATGAATCCTTATTATCTTCCAGTCACTAAGAAATACAAGTTTACTAAAATAACAATTTTAGCATTTCTACATTTCTCACCTTAAAGGCCAAATATAATGAAACATAATATTAGAACTAAAATGAGATGAGACAATGGCTTGGTTTTTCTACCATAAAAGAATACAAGTCGATGACAATGACTTAAATTATTCTTTTGTTGGTACTGGGGACTAAACCCAAGGGCATTCTACCTTTAAGCTATACCCCAGCCCTATTTTATTTTTTGGTGGGGGGTAGTTGTGATTGAACCCAGAGACATTCTCTCTCCAAATTACACTTCCAGACCTTTTCATTTTGAAACAGGATTATGCTAAATTGCTGAGCTGGCCTTGATCCTGTGATCCTCCTGTCTCCGCCTCCCAAGTGCTGGGATTAGAGATCTGTAGCACATCTTACAATGTTTTAGTAGAGTTATCTAGCTACAACTTAAATTACTACTTGCAAAGCCGGGCATGGTGGCCCAGGCTTGTAATCCCAGCATTTGGGAGGCCAAGACAAGAGGATCACGCAGGTTCAAAGCCAGCCTCAGCTACTTAATGAGGCCCTTTGCAACTCAGTGAGACCCTGTTTCAAAATAAAAAATAAAAAATAGGGCTGGGATGTAGCTTGGAGGTACAGAAACCCCTGGGTTCCACATCCCCAGTACCGGGGGGAAAAAAATTACGACTTGCAGTCAGATGATGATGATGTTATTATTATTTTTGGATTGGGGACTGAACCTAGGAGCATTCTACCTCTTAAGTTACACCCCAGCACTTTCTACTTGAAACAGGATCTTATTAAATTGCCAAGAGTGGACTTGAATCTGTGATCCTCCTGTCTTAACCTCTCAAGTAGTAGAATTGCAGGCATGTACACCACACCGAGCTATTACTATTATTCTTCTTCTTTCTGAGACAGGATCTCACCAAGTTGCCTGGGCTGGCCTAGAACTCACAATGGTCTTCCCTCAGCCTCTAGAACAGCTGGAGTTATATAGGTATGTGCCATGATACCCAACTCCCCCTAAGTATGTCTGCTATTAAACAATATTTGGGTACTCATGTAGAAGCACACCACTAAAATAAGGTTCACGATACTGTAAGAGGCAGACCCACAGTTAAATAATCCAATCTAAAATGTCTCAGAATTTCTTTCTTCTTAAACAAAAAAGTCTGAGGGAGATTTCCTGTAAACTGAATTTTAAAAGAAAACTAAGAGACTAAAACATTTTCACTGGAAGAGAACTGAGGTAGGGAAAGGAAAAGGGGAAATCCTTGGGCCCTCTATGCTAACTACTGGAGACGAGCCCAGAGAGCGGGAGGAGTCAAGAAGGAAGCAGATGTGCATAGGCAGACAAAGGGGACCAGCAGCCGGGCGTGGTGGCGCATGCTTGTAATCCCCGCGCTTGGGAGGCAGAGACAGGAGGATCGCACAGGTTCGAAGCCAGCCGCGCGCACTGGCTTAGGAGACCCTGTTTCCAAAATGAAAATGTAAAAAATAGGTCTAGGAGTGTAGCCCGGAGGTAGAAGGGCTTCAGGAACGCCAGTACCACACACACACACACACACACAAAAAAAAAGGGGGGGGGGACCAGCAGGAGGAGATAACAAGTGACTACGTTAAAAGCAATATAAATTAATATTTTCCAGTTATCATTTCAATACTACTACCCACCTCTCTATTAATCCTAGAAATGTAATGTTGTCATACTTTCAGCACTAAAAACCATACATTTTTAGCCTAGTCCTGTGTCATTTATAAGCTCCTAAATTTCTCCACTTTAATATCTTAAACAATGTCTAGAAAAAGGATTACAAAAAAAGGTAGAAGAAAAGCAAAAGGATTTATACATTAAAAAGGAAGTGTAATAGAGCTTACTATATAGGGATTAAACATAGACCCTATTGACACTACAAATCTTAAGATTAGTTTAATATAAAGATATTATATACCAAAAAAGATATTATATACTATACCTGTAGGACAGAAGAGGAAAGTTTCTGGTTCTCCTAAGTACTGATAAATTTCATTTGTAATGGAGACCTGTGCATGAGCAAAAGAACTGAATACCTCTTTGTCTGCTGCACACATATTATGGTCAATATCATCAAAAAGCAAGGCAAATGACCTGCACCCAAACTGAGAAACCTAGAAAACAAACAAGAAACCCAGATGATTACAAACTCACTTTAGACTCCAAAAGAAAATAAAGGATTTCATATAAAGTATATAATTAATAGGTATACTTAAACTTTTCTTAAGACTGTTCAAAACCAAACTTTATGGTTTTCATATTTTCTTTTCATTTCGTATTAGAGATTGAACCCATTGGCATTCTACCTCCAAGCTATACTCCCAAGACTTTCTGCTTTGTTTTGTAACAGGGTCCCACTAAGTTGCTAAGGCTAGCCTCAACTTAACATCCTCTTGGTCTGAGGGATTACAAGGCCTGTGCCAGAAACCTGGCTCTGCTTTTACATTTTCAGAAGAAATTCTAAATTAAATAGGTATCCATCTTATACTTGGGTTTAAATGCAATAGGAAAATGTCAAAACAAAGCTTCTACAATGTAGCCTCTCCTTCTACCTCCTTAGCTGCTAGTTACAAAAGACTCAACTTCAAAAAAATACAGAACACAAACAAGAAGTAAACTCAAGACAAAAATAGTCCTAGCCCTGCCCAGTGTGATAATACATACACTGTACTCTTAAATATTTGTAATCTCAGTACTTAGGAACCTGAGGCAGGAGGATCGTGGGTTCAAGGACAACCTCAGGCTGGGCGTGGTGGCGTATGCTTGGGAGGCTGAGACAGGAGGATCGCACAGGTTCAAATCCAGCCTCAGCTACTTAATGAGGCTCATAGAAATTTAGTGAGACCCTGTTTCCAAATAAAATATATAATAGGTCTGGGAATAGATCCCAGAGGTAGAAAACCTTTGGGTTCTACCCCCAGTACCACCACCAAAAAAAAAAAAACCCACAGCTTTAACCTCAAAGTCAGATTCTCATCAACCTTGCAAGACTGTTTCAAAATAAACAGTACCCCACACACTCACACAAAAAAAACCTAGCCTTATTCTAGTCTGAACTGACACACTGATCTTAATTAATACCTTTGCAAATAGACCCAACTCCCAACTATTCTTTTGTGTTTTGGGGGGTGTAACTGGAGGTTAAACCCATGTGCATTCTACTTCTGAGCACTTTTTAATTTTTTTTTTTTTTTTTGAAACAGGGTCTTAGCTGGGCATGGTGGCACATGCTTGCAATCCCAGCATTCAGGAGACGGAGATGGGGAAATCACGGTTTGCAGACAGCCTCAGACTTAGCGAGGCCCTTCACAACTCAGTGAGACTCTGTTTCAAAAAAAAAAAAAAAGTTCGGCGTGGTGGCACATGCTTGTAATCCCAGTGCTTGGGAGACAGGAGGATCGCACTGGTTCAGGAGGATCGCACTGGTTTGAAGCCAGCCTCAGCTACTTAGTGAGGCTCTAAGGAACTCAGTGAGACCCTGTTTCCAAATAAAATATAAAATAGGTCTGGGAGTATAGCCTGGATGTAGAAAGCCCCTGGGTTCCACCCCTAGTACCACCACCACCCAAAAAAAAAAAAAAAAAAGACTAATAAACAGGGATGGGTTACATAGCCCGGAGGTACAATGCCTGGATTCCATCCCCAGTACCTCCAAAAAGAAAAAAAAAGAAACAGGGTCTTGCAAGTTTGATGAGAGTCTCACTAGTTGCTGAGCCTGTCCTCCAACATGCAATCCTCCAGTCTCAGCCTTCCAAGTACTGGAATTACAGGCATGCACTACCACACCCAGCTAACCTAACTGGGTGTGCCGCCACAGTGCCACCTAGTCTGTAACTAGTCTTAAACCAGAAAGAACACAATAGAATTTGATAAAATCAGGAAATAATCTTTTGTTGGGAGGGAAGTATTGGAGGTTGAATCCAAGGGGTTGTGGGGTTCTACCCCCTAAAGCTACACTATCAGCCCATTCACTTATTTGGGTACTGAATCTAGGGGCACTGAGCCTCTGATCTAAACCCCTGGCACCCACACCTTTTAATTCTGAAAAGAAACCTAGGTAAATTGCTAATGCTGGCCTTGAACCTGCAATCCTGTTTCAGCCTCCCAAATACTGGGATTAGAAGTATGCACCAGCCAGGTGTGGTGGCCCAGGCTTGTAATCCCCGCACTTGGGAGGCTGACACAGGAGGATCATAGGGGTTCGAAGCCAGCCTCAGCTACTTAATGAGGCTCTCAGCAACTTAGTGAAACCCTATTTCCAAATAAAATAGAAAATAGGTCTGGGAGTATAGCCTGGAGGTAGAAAGCCCCTGGGTTCCACCCCCAGTACCACCAAAAAAAAAAAAAAAAAAAAAGTATGCACCACCACACAGGGATTTTTTTCCTTCAAAATAGGGTCTCTTACTAAACTACTGTACTGGCCTTAAACCTGTGATCCTCCTGTCTGTTTCCCAGGTGCTGGAATTATAGGAGGGCACCTACACCTAGCTCTTAATATAACCTCTTAAAAGCTCATTCGTGGCCGGGTGTGGTGGTGCAAGCTTGTAATCCCCGCGCTTGGGAGGCGGAGACAGGAGGATCACGCAGGTTCGAAGCCAGCCGCGCTGGCGTAAGAGACCCTGTTTCAAAAATATAAAATAGGTCTGGGAGTGTAGCCCGGAGGTATAAGGGCTTCCAAGAATCCCAGTACCACCAAAAAAAAAAAAAAAAAAAAAGCTCATTCGTGAAAATTACCTTTTATGTGTTTTATGGTGATTGAAGCTAGGGCTTCTGTTATGGTTTAGATCTGGAATGTCCCCCCAAACATTGTCCTCAGCACAGCAAGGTTCAAAGGTGGGGGTTCAGAGGTGGGGCCTTTAGAAAATGTTGCATCATGAGAGCTCTAACCTCATCAGTGGTCAATCAAAAGGATCAATCCAGTAGTCCCTGGGACTATGTCTTAAAAATGTCTCTCTCCCCCACACTCTTCTTCCTCCCTCTGTATCCCTGCTGCTAAAAGCTGAGATGCTTTCCTCTACCATGCCCTTCAGACACAATGTTCTGCCTCAGTCAGGCCCAGAGACATGGAGCCAGGCAACCATGAACTGAATCCTCGGAAACCACAGCCAAAATAAATATTTCCTCCTCTAAATTGCCAAGTATTTGGGTAATAGTAGAGAAAACTGGACTAACAGGGTCTTGTGCATGCTAAGCACATACTATATACCACTGAGCTACACTTGCAGCCACACCTTAAACTCACTAAACATTTTAATGTGACTAATATAAGTCTTTACCTAAAGGAACAAGGTAATGTATACAGAAAAACTAGCACACTTAAAAATGAGAAAAAGACAGGTATGGTGGTGTACGCTTGTAATCCCAGCAACTAGGAGGCTGAGACAGGAGGATCCAGGTTCTCAGCAAGCCTCATCTACTTAGTGAGGCCCTTTTCAACTCAGTGAGGCCCTGTTTCAAGAATAAAAAAAAAAAAAAAAAAAAAAGGACTGGGAGTGTAGATCAGAAGTAGAATGTCCCTGGGTTCCATCCCCAGAACCCCCCCCCCCACACACACACACACAAAGAGAAAAATGGGAGCTCTACACTTTACTAAAAAAGATATGCAAGCCGGGTGTGGTGGTGCACTCTTGTAATCCCAGCATTTGGGAGGCTGAGACAGGAGGATTGGAGGTTCTCAGCCAGCCTCAACTACTTAGTGAGGCCCTTCACAACTTAGCGAGACCCTGTTTCAAATTAAAGAATAAAAAATAGGGCAGGGGTTGTAGCTTGGAGGTTGAATGCCCCTGGGTTCCATCCTCAGACCCACACTCCTGGGTTCCATCCTCAGACCCACACACACACAAATATGCAGCTATTATGCGACAAAGAAGTAGATCTGAACACATTACATGTTTACCTAATCTGTTGTTCTTCTCATGTTGGGAAACTAGCCATTTCCAGACTAAATTATACCTTCTGTCTTCTGTTTTGTTTGCAGTGCTGGGCATTGAACTCAGGCATGCTAGGCAAATACACACCCACCAATAAAACATGCCCAACCAGGCGTGGTGACACATACTTGTAATTCCAGTACTTGGGAGGCTGAGACTGGAGGATCCGGGTTTGCAATGAGCCTCAGCTACTTAGTGAGGTGCTCCACAACTCGGTGAGACCCTGTTTCAAAATTTAAAAAATTGGGCTGGGGTGTAGCTTGGACGTAGAATACTTCTGGGTTCCATCCCAAACACCACACATACACAAAGTGTCAAAGTAAAATGGGACATGGTGGCACACACTTGTAACCCCAGTACTTGGATCACACAGGTTCAAAGTCAGCCTCAGATACTTAGTGAGGCATTCTGCAACTTAGTGAGACCCTACTTCAAAATATATAAAAAATAGGGTTGGGTGTGTACCTCAGTTAGAATGCCCCTAGGTTCCATCCCCAGTACTAACCAAAAAAAAAGAAGTATCAAAGTAAATAATGCCTACAGAAACAGAGTACAAATTTGCAATTCACAGAAGCAACCCAGACAACTTTTAGTTTCAAATACTGAGTCAGGAAAAATAAAACAGTTACCTGGTCCAATTTGCGTTTCAATGTAGATAATTCCTTGGGGTTAGAAAAAGTAATATCCAATCCAGGTGAGATAGCATAGATGAACTCTATCTCATATTCCCGTGCAGCAGAGATGAGAGTCATAAGTTGCTCTAAAGAACAGAGTCCATGGTTTTAGGAAGTAGCACAGAAAAGTAAAGAAACCTTTTCTAACTTAAGAGATAATTTTTCCAACTTACAAAAAAGGAAAATTCCTTATATCTAACAAAATTGTCATGTTCACTGGATAACAGGGCATACAAAATGGCATAAAAGTAACTGAATGTCAGCATAAGAGGGAAAGGACAAGTTTTACTCTTTCCCTACCCGCTGCTGTGTACAGAACCCAGGGGTACTATACTACTGAGCTGCATCCTAGGACTTTTTTATTTTGAGAGAGAGGATTTTGCTAAATTGCCCAAGCTACCTTCCAACTTGAGATCCTCCCGCCTCAGTCCCCGAGTAGCTGAGATTACAGGCATGGACTACCAAACCCAGCTAAATTTCACATTTTTAAAATTTAAACCACAAAGAAATAAAATTTTCCTTAAAAAAAGTAATGACTGATACGTCTTTGAATAACATTCAATGGCATCTAGTCATTTAACTCTGTTTTGATTATTGATCACACTGTTTCATAAACAGCATCATCAGCAAATAAGTTAAAGGCACATTTAAGTTAAACAGAGTAGTAACACTATATAGATGGGATAAGTCTCAACTGCTTCTTCTTAAGGAAACTGCCTCTAGTGCCTTTGAGCCACTTTTGTAACTAAGTATTATACAATTTAATTCGAAGTATGAAAATGTCTCCCCATTTACTAAGTCCCCAAAGAAAGTCACCAACTGTCTGATTTAAAAGGAGGTTCTATAAGTCAGATGTGGTGGTGCACGCTTGTAATCCCGGCATTTAGGAGGCTGAGACCGGAGGATTGCAGTTCGAGGACGGCCTTAGCTACTTAGTGAGGCCCTCTGCAACTTAGGGAGACCCTGTTTCAAAATAAAGAATAAAAAATAGGGCAGGGGATGTGGCTCCGAGGTAGAAGGCCCTGGGTTCCATCCCCAGACCTGCAATAAATAAATAAATAAATAAGGAGGTTCTATAATGTAGTTGTGTGTGTGTGTGTGTGTGTGTGTGTGTGTGTGTGTGTGTGTGTGTTTTATTGTGAATTGAAGCCAGGAGTATTCTGCTTCAGAGCTACATCCTATCACTATTTTACTTTTTATTTTGAAACAGGGTCTCATTAAGTTGCTGAGTCTTGCTAAACTGCTACATTGCTAATCTTCAGCTGGGTGTTTTGGCATATGCTAGTAATCCCAGTACTGAGACAGGAGGCTATTGCAGGTTCAAAGCTAGCCTTGGCCAACTTAGCAAGGCCTTTCTCAACGTACACCCTATTTTCAAATAAGAAAAAGAATTGGGCTGGGTGTATAAAAGAGTCTCACTACATTTCTGCAAGTCTCACTAAATTGCTAAGGCTGGCCAGAAACCTGTGATCCTCCTGCCTCAGCCTTCCAAGTACCGGAACTACAGGTGTGTGTCATTGGAGCCAACTAAGATAAATAGTATTTTAAGCATTTTTTAAAAAAAGAGTTATGGTGTGGCAGGCATGGTGGCACATGCTTGTAATCCCAGTATTTGTGAGGCTGAGACAGGAGGATCGGGGTTCTCAGCCAGCCTCAGCTACTTAGTGAGCCACTGCAACTCAGTGAGATCTTGTTTCAAAATAAAGAATAAAAAAAGGACTGGGGGTGTAGCTTGAGGGTAGAATGCTCCAGGGTTCTGTCCTCAGTACTGCAAGAAAAAATAAAAGGTATGGTGTACAGCTGTAATTCCAGTATGTGAGAGGCTGAGATAGAGGACAGCAGGTTCAAGGACAAGCTTCAGTAACACAATGAGACTCAGCAACCTAGACAAACCTGGTTTCCAAATGAAAAAAAGAGCTGAAGATGAAGCTCGGAGGTAGAATGTCCCTGGGTTGAACCCCCAGTACCAAAAATAAGATTAAAAAAAAAAAAAAACTTTTTTTGGTGGTACTGGGGATGGAACTCAGGGGCATTCTACCTTCGAGCTACATCCCTAGCCCTATTTTTATTCTTTATCTTGAAACAGGGTCTCACTGACTTGCAAAGGACCTAAGTAGCTGAGGCTGTCCGTGAACTGTAATCCTCCTGTCTCAGTCTCCCAAATGCTAGGATTACAAGCGTGTGCCACAATGCCCAGCTAATCTTTTTCATTTTGAGACAGGGTCTTGCTATGTTGCTAAGGATGTGATATTCCTGTCTCAGCCTCCCCAGCAGCAGTGATTACAGTTGATTTTCTTCGAGTTGCCACTTTCTCAATCTGTATTAGATTATACAGACTAAACAGTTACCAGAGCCTAGTGAGACCCTGTTTCCAAATAAAAATAAAGTCGGTCTGGGGATATAGCTCGGAGTTAGAAGGTCCCTGGGCTCAATCCCCAGTACCACAAAAAGAAATAAATAAAATCATACATAACTACTTTAAAATGTAACTATTTTCTTTTCTTTTCTTTTGTGGTACTGACAGTGGAACCCAGAGGGGCTTTCTACCTCAGGGCTATACTCTCAGACCTATGTTATACTTTATTTGGAAACAGGGTCTCACTAAGTTGCTGAGAGCCTCACTAAGTAGCTGAGGCTGGCTTCAAACCTGTGCGTTCCTCCTGTCTCAGCCTTCCAAGCGCGGGGATTACAAGCGTGCGCCACCATACACCCGGCTAAAATGAAGCTATTTTCTTCACATAGCCCGAATTTTGTGCATGTGTTTTACTGGGATTGAATGGGGGACATTCTACCTCTGAGCTATACCCTCAGCCTTATTTTTTATGGGGACCTTACCAGGTTACACAGAGTCTCAATATATGCTGAGGCTGTCCTCAAACCTGCAATCCCCCAGTCTCAGCCTCCCAAGTACTAGGATTAAAGGTGTGTGCTACAATGCCTGGCTACCCAGCACATATTCTAAATTTATACATTCAAAAGAAAATGATTACCAGCTTCCTCTACTGAGTACATCTCTCTCCAAAACATCCTGTGTTTATAGTCGTCTTTTGGGGCATACAAATATGTATTTAATTCCCACTTCTGGAGCCTTGAGGAAAAAGAAAACCACATATGTATAGATAGGCAACATTCACAGGCTACAAATCTCACATTTTTTCCTCTTTTTGGAGCATCTTCATCTCATACAAAACTAGTAATATTCTAAGACAGTAGCATCTGAACTTTAGTAATCTGCAGGGTTTTTCTAAAACATTATATAAATATTAAAAGATATGTGAACATATAAAAATACTGAATAAAAACACTACTATGGGTGAGGTAGGCAAAACCTAATACCCATTCAGCTTAAACCAAGAAAAGTTTGAAAACCACTGGCCTAAAAGATCAAAATAAATAACTTCTGCAATTGAGAAATCATCAGATTGTAACAGAGCCATTCTGTATCAGTATTTCTTTAAACATAAGAGAATGTTAAGTGCTTAAGATTCCTCCTCTTTGCTACATGTGACAAAGCTTACCTTCTAAAGAGTTCTTTTCTCTGTTCCATAACCCAAGGTCTTCCATAAAATCCTAGATATAAAAAATGAAATCATTTTCAGTTTCAATATGTGGTAACATTTATTGAGCAAAGCAGGTGACAAAACATACATTTTTCCCCCCTAATGTGTAGTGCTTGGCGTGGTGCCATACCCTTGTAATCCCAGTGCTTGGGAGGCTGAGACAGGAGGATCGCACAGGTTCAAAGCCAGCCTCAGCTACTTAGTGAGGCTCTCAGCAACTTAGTGAGACCCTGTTTCCAAATAAAATATAAAATAGGTCTGGGAGTATAGCCCGGAGGTAGAAAGCCTCTGGGTTCCACCCTCAGTAACACCAAAAAAAAAAAAAAAAAAAAAAAAGTGTAGAGCTGGGCATGGTGGTGCACACTTGTGATACCAGCATTTGGGAGGCTGAGAAAGGAGGATTGTGCAGGTTCAAAGGCAGCCTCAGCCACTTAGTTAGTCCTTTTGCAATTCAGTGAGACCCTGTTTCAAAATAAAGAATAAAAAATAGGTCTGGGGGTGTTGCTCAGAGGTAGAATGCCTTTGGGTTCCATTCTCAGTACCACACACGCACATATATAAAGGGTACAGCTGGGTGTGGTGATGTACACTTTTAATTCTAGCATTTGGGAGGCTGAGACAGGAGGATCACGGTTCGCGGACAGCCTCAAGCTACTTAGGCCATTTGTAACTCAGTGAGACCCTGTTTCAAAATAAAGAATAAAAAACAGGACTGAGTGTAGCTTGGAGAGAGAATGCCAGTGGGTTCCAGCCTCAGAACCAGAAAAAAAAAGTGTAAAAATACACCAAATACACCAAGATCTGAAGAATACTTATTAAAACATTAAAGCTTTTTAGTATCTTTGGGTGGTGATATTATAAGCTGACTTTTATTCCCTTTTTGTTCAGGTAAATTTTCTTATTCTAGCTGGGCATGGTGGCACATTCCTGTAATTCCAGTGCTTGGGAGGCTGAGATATGAGAATTCTAGGTTTGAGACCACCCTCAGCAATTCAGTGAGGCCTTGAGCAACTTAGTAAGAACCTTATTTCAACCTAAAAATAAAATGCAAAAATAGAACTGGGGGTATAGCTTTGAGGTAGAACATCCCTTGGGTTTAATCCTCAGTATCCCCCCCACAAAGTTTTCTTCTTATTCTAGCATGATATTTTTTACTTATGTGATTATTACAGAAAATGGCTAAATCTATCCTTTTATTATCAAGAGAGATGAAATACACTTATGATTAACTTTTTTTTTTGTAGTTCTAATAATGAATCTGGGACCTAGAATTTACAAGGCAAATGGTACACTAGGCTCCTCTCCCAACAAATTTTACTCCCTAAGAGTATCTAAATTTTACAATAGGGAAAGAAAGCAATGTAATACTAACAATGTAATAATAACAATTACTACCTAAGAGGAAAGTTAAATGCTTTTAAAGGAGTGATGGAAGGCAAACAAGGTAATAAAATCAGGAAAATGATTAGTCAGATTCCAACTTAATTTCATGAAAAAAATTCCTAACAAAAGGACAAAAAAACAAAACAAAACAAAACCCTGAAGCCACATTCACTAGCCTGAGCAACAAACTTTCAAACTATCCCAATTCCAGAGCAAATGTTTCAACAATTGGACATTTAAGGATGCAGCTAACGTGCTCCAGAGGGCCCACTATAGGAAACAAACCTTGACCAAGTTATAAGCACAAAATGTGGTATTTGGACCTCTCTAGTATGTTAATCATAGCTCTACCAAATATACCTTACAGCTTGTTTATACTTTCTACTAGTTCCAGTCTAATTATCAACAAAAGAAAAACCTCAAGAATACCAGGAAGATGGTCAATAAAAGCATTCTGAACACAAAAATGCCCCCCCACACACGTAGGAGCTCCAACCTAGGCAGTATGATTAATAATGAACCAGAGAAAAATTCATTACAAGCTGGGCATGGTGGCACACACTTAATCCCAGCATTTGGGAGGCTAAGACAGGACGATCAAGGACAGCCTCAGCTACTTAGCGACTCAGTAAGACCCAGTTTCAAAAAGTAAAAAAAATAAAGCCAGGCATGGTGGCACACGCTTGTAATCCCCGCACTTGGGAGGCTGAGACAGGAGGATCACACAGGTTTGAAGCCAGCCTCAGCTACTTATTGAGGCTCTCAGCAACTTAGTGAGACCCTGTTTCCAAATAAAATATGAAATAGGTCTTGGGAGTATAACCGGAGGTAGGGAGAAAAACCCTGGGTTCCACCCCAAGTACCACAAAAAAATTAAATTTTTTAAAAAATTTTCTTTCTTTCTTTGATTATTTCTTTTTGGTGGTACTGTGGGTGAAACCCAGAAGCTTTCTATCTCTGGGCTATACTCCCAGTCCTATTTTATATTTTATTTGGAAACAGGGTCTCACTAAGTTGCTAAGAGCCTCACTAAGTAGCTGAGGTTAGCTTCAAACCTGTGTTATCATCCTGTATCAGCCTCCCAAGCATGGAGATTACATGCGTGCGCCACCACGCCCGGTATAATTTTAAAAAATTAAAAAAAAAAAAAAAGGGGCTGAGAGTATAGTTCTGAGGTAGAATGCCCCTGGGTTCCATCCCCAGTACCAACATTTAATTTTAGTAAATTAAAAATAGTTAATTTTTTAGCCAGATGTAGTGGCTCATGCTTGTAATCCCAGCATTCGGGAGGTTGAGACCAGAAGATTGGAGTTTGCAGACAGCCTCAGCTACCTAGTGAGGCCCTCCACAACTTAGTGAGACCCTGTGACAAAGAATAAAAAAAAAATAGGGCAGGGGATGTAGCCTGGAGGTCAAATGCCCCTGGGTTCCATTTCCAGACCCACATACACAAAAAACTTTTTTAATTTTTTATTTAAAATATTTGAGCTGGTGTGTTGGCACATGCCTGTAATCCCAGCATTTGGGAGGCTGAGACCAAGGATCGCAGTTCCGCAGGACAGCCTCAGGTACTTAGGCCCTCTGCAACTTAGCGAGACCCTGTTTCAAAATAAAGAATAAAAATTAGGGCAGGAGGTGTAGCTCGGAGGTCGAATGCCTCTGGGTTCCACCCCCAACTGGGGAAAAAAAAAATTTAAGAAATTTTAAGCCAGGTGTGGTGGCACATGCTTGTAATCCCAGCATTTGGGAGGCTGAGACCAATGATCCCGGTTCGTGGACAGCCTCAGATACTTAGTGAGGCCCTTTTCAACTCAGTGAGACCCGGTTTCAAAATAAAGAATAAAAAAATAGGGCTAGGGTGTAACATGGAGGTTGAATGCCTCTGAATTCCATCCCTAGTACTGCAAAAAATAACATTTTTTAAAATTCATTACATACTAATGTATCGAGCTATCATAATTTTTCTTTTTTGGGGGGAGGGGTACTTAAAACTGAACTTGAGACAGGATAACAAGTTCAAAGCCAGCCACAACAACTTAGCTCTTAGCAATTTAGCGAGAGAGGCCCTATTTCAAAATAAAATAGGCCTAGGAGTATAGCTTGGAGGTAGACTGCCCCTGGGTTCAATTCCCAGACCAAAAAAAAGGTTGAACCCAGGGGCATTCTACCCCTGAGCTCCCCCCCCTCCTTTTGTGTGTGTGGTACTCAGGATTAAACCCAGGAGAATTCTACCTCTGACCTACACACCTATAATCCCAGCCCTATTTTTATTTTTTAGTTTGAAATAGAATCTCACTAAGTTACAGAGGGCTTCACTAAGTTGCTAAGGCTGGCCCCAAAGCTGTAATCCTGTCTCAGCATCCCAAGTACTAGGATTACAAGCGTGCACCACCATGCATGACTAACCTCCATTCCTTATTTTACATTGAGCCAAGGTCTTGCTAAGCTGCCCAAAAAACTTGGGAGATCCTCCTGCCCTCCCTCTTCAGCCTCCCCAATAGCTGGTTTAAACAGGCATGCACTAGGGTAATTTTTTTTTTTTTTAATTGAACCCAGAGGCATTCTACCTCGAAACTACATCCCCTGCCCAATTTTACTTTTTTAGAAACTGTCTCACTGTTGCTGAAAGCCTTGCTAAATTGCTGAGACTGGCTTTGACCTGCAATCCTCCTTTCTCAGCCTCCCAAGTATTGGTATTACAAATGCGCACCACTACACCTGGCTAGGATACTTTTTCGTGTGTGTGTGTGTGTGTGTGTGTGTGTGTGTGTGTGGTACTGGGGGTGGAACCCAAGGGCTTTTCTACCTCTGGACTATACTCCCACACCTATTTTTTTTAAACTTTATTTTGAAACAGGGTCTCACTAAGTTGCTGAGAGCCTCACTAAGTAGCTGAGACTGACTTTGAACCTGTGCGATCCTCCTGTCTAAGCCTCTCAAGTGCTGGGATTACAAGTGTGCGCCACCACACCTGGCTCAGGATAAACTTTTTACAAATCTAATTTAGCTTCCTAGAGCAGTTAGCGCGCGCGCGCGCGTGTGTGTCTGTGTCTGTGTCTGAAAAGAGCAAGCATTAATCCCAGCTCTCTAGAGACGGAGGCAGGAAAGCACAAGTTCATGGCCCACCTGGCAATCTTGTCTGGAAAGGAAAAAGAAAGGGGGAGAGGGGGGCATTGGGAATGTAGCTCAGAGGTAGAAGATTCCTGTGTTCAATCCTTACATGGCATTAAACAGCCCTTTAAAGTTGCTCTGATAAAAATTTTTTTCTTCAATGCAACTTAGTGAGACCCCGTATCCAAATAAAGAATAAAATTAGGGCTGTGCCGGGCGCACGCTTGTAATCCCTGCGCTTGGGAGGTGGAGACAGGAGGAGCGCGCAGGTTCGAAGCCAGAGACCCTGTTCCCACATTTTAAAAAATGAAAAAAATATAAAATAGGCCTGGGAGTGTAGCCCAGAGGTTCCCAGGAACCCCAGTACCACCCAAAAAAAAAAATTAG
This sequence comes from Muscardinus avellanarius, assembly GCF_963383645.1. Classification (NCBI taxonomy): domain Eukaryota; kingdom Metazoa; phylum Chordata; class Mammalia; order Rodentia; family Gliridae; genus Muscardinus; species Muscardinus avellanarius. Next base: position 134,505,647 of record NC_137789.1, read on the forward strand.
GGCTGGGAGCCGGGCACGGTGGCGCACACTTGTAATCCCAGTACCTGGGAGGCTGAGACAGGAGGATCGCAGATTCAAAGCCAGCTCAGCAGCTCTGTGAGGTTCTCAGCAACTTAGTGAGACCCTGTTTCCAAATAAAATATAAAATAGGTCTGAAGATGTAGCTCAGAGGTAAAAGGCCCCTGAGTTCCATCCCCAGTACCACAAAAGAAAAAAAAAGAAAATAGGGCTGAGGGTGTAGCTCGGAGGTAGAATGCTCCTGGGTTTCATCCCCAGTACTGAAAAGGAAAGGAAAGGAAAGGAAAGGAAAGGAAAGGAAAGGAAAGAAAAAAAAAAAGCAAAAGGGCCTTGTAGCACACACTGGTAATCCCAGTACTTGGGAGGCCCAAACAGGAAGATCACAAGTTTGAGGTCAGTCTTAGCAATTGTGTGAGACTCCCAGCAACACAGCAAGACCCTGTTTCCAAATAAAAAATAAAAACCAAAGCCGAGCATGTTGGCACATGTTTGTAATCTCAGTACTTGGGAGGCTGAGACCAGAAGACTACAGGTTCTTTTAAAGCCAGCTTTGGCAATTTAGTGGGCTCTCAGCAACATACCGAGGCCCTATTTCCAAAAAAGAAATAAAACTGAGCCGGGCATGGTGGTGTACGCTTGTAATCCTAGTACTTGGGAGGCTGAGACAGGAGGATGGCTGGTTTGAGGACAGCCTCAGCAATTTAGTAAGGCTCTCAGCAAACTAGTGAGACCATTTCCAAATAAGAAATAAAATCAGGTTGAGGGTGTAACTCAAAGGTAGAATGCCTCTGAGTTCAATTCCCAGTATCACAATAATTAATTGCCTAATTAATTTAAAAAACTGAACAGGTGTGGTGGTGCACACTTATAACCTCAGGTACTTGGGAAGCTAAGGGAGAATTGAGTCAGGTGTGGTGGTGCATACCTGTAATGCCAGTACATGAAAGCCTGAGACAGGAGGATTGCAGGTTGGAGGCCATCTTCACCAAGTAGTGAGACTCTCAGTAACCTAAGGAGACACTGTTTCAAAATAAAAATAAAAAAATGGGCTGGGAGTATAGTTCATGGGCTGGGAGTATAGTTCAGAGGTACAATGCTTCTGAGTTCAATCCCCAGTAGCAAAATAAGTAAGTAAAATAGGGCTTGGGGGTAGCTGGGAAGTAGAATACCCTTGGGTTCAATCTCCAGTTATCAACAAATAAAATCAAATGAATAAATAAAGTTGGGCATAGTGGTACACGTTTAAAATCCCAGTACTTGGAAGGCTGAGACAGGAGGATCACAAGTTCGAAGCCAGCTTAGTAGTGAGGCTCTCAGCAACTTATTGAGACCCTGTTTCCAAATAAAATATAAAATAGCTCTGGGGGTGTAGCCTGGGTTCCATCCCCAGTACCACAAAAATAATAAATAAAAAGTCTGGGCATATAAAAGAGTAGAAGGCCCCTAGGTTCAATACCTTGCAGAAGAGTAGCAAGCCACTAGCAACACAAATTTCCAAGTGTCGCACTTCAACATTATAATCTTCAGAACCCAACTTTGCTCTTTGAAAGTTGGATTTACAGTTTCGGTTCATTGACACTGTTAACACATGAGTTGAAACAAAGGTTTCTAAGGGTAGGAATACTGACAACAACTACAGTACTTTCTATCTCCCTTCATTTTAGGAATGGTGCCAACCCAAGAAGTACTTGGCTCAGGCACTCAGTCACCAAGAAAATACACCAGGGAATGGGAGGGACAAGAAAACAAGGCTTGCTTTGAGTGTTTAAAGAAAAAAATAAGGAGCCGGGCGTGGTGGCACACGCTTGTAATCCTCCCGCTTGGGAGGTAGAGACAGGAGGATGGCGCAGGTTCAAAGCCAGCTTCTCTGGCTTAAGAGACCCTGTTTCCAAATAAAAATATAAAAATAGGTCAGGGAGTGTAGCCCGGAGGTAGAAGGGTTTCCAGGAACCCCAGTACCGCCACCACTAATAATAATAATAATAATAATAATGAATATAAAAAAGAATAAAAGATAAGGCTGGGGGTATAGCTCAAAGGTAGAATGCCCCTGGGTTCCATCCCCAGTACTGCCAAAAACAAAACAATAAAAAAAAAATAATGGTAATTTTAAAAAAAACTTTTTTTTTTCCTTTTGCAGTGATAGAGGTTGAACCCAGGGGCATTTTACCTCCTGTTTGAGGTACAATTTGTTTTGAAACAGGGTCTAAGTTGCAGAGGGCCTCACTAAATAGCTAAGGCTGAGCTGAGCGTGGTGGTGTACACATGTAATCCCAGCATTGGGGAGGCTGAGACCGGAAGATGGAGGTTCAGACAGCCTCAGCTTAGTGAGGCCCTCTGCAACTCAGTGAGACCAGGTTTCAAAATAAAGATAAAAAATAGGGCAGGGGGTGTAGCTCGGAAGTTGAATGCCCCTGGGCTCCACCCCCAGACCCACAAAAGATAAATAAATAAATAAATAAATAAATAAATAAATAAATAAATAGCTAAGGCTGATTTGGAACCTGCAATCCTATCTCATCCTCCCAAGTACAGGGATTACAAGTATGTGCCACCATACTTGGCTACCCTCAGCCCATTTTAGTTTTTGTTTTTGTTGTACTGAGGAACTGAGCCCAAGGGCATTCTCTTTTTTGGGGGGAGGGGAAGAGGGGATTGAATCCAGGGGCATTCTACCTCCAAACTTCACCCCCACCTTTATTTTTTATTTCAAAACAAGGTCTAAGTTGTAGAGACCTCACTAAGTATCTGAGGCTGGCTTTGAATTTGTCTCAGCCTCTCAAGTACTGGAACCCAGGAGCATTCTACCTCTAAGCTTACACCCCAGCTACTAGGTAGATAAGAGCCCCATTGCTTTCAGAAGCTGTCCTTGGACCTGCAATCCTTCTGTTTCAGTCCCCCAGGGATTGGGATTACAGGCATGTGTCTCCATGCTTGTGTGTGTGTGTGTGTGTGTGTGTGTGTGTGTGTGTGTGTGTGTGTATTTTTTTTTTTTGTGGCAGTACTAGGGTTCCTGGAAGCCCTTCTACACTCCAGGCTACACTCCCAGACCTATTTTATATTATTATTTGGAAACAGGGTCTCCTAAACCAGCGCCCACAGCTGGCTTCGAACTTGCGCGATCCTCCTGTCTCCGCCTCCCAAGCGCGGGGATTACAAGCGTGCGCCACCATGCTTATTTTTTTAAAACAGGGTTCTCCTAGGTGCTGAATCTCACTAAATTGCTGAGATAAGCCTCAACCTGTGATCCTCCTATCTAAACCTCCAAGTACTGAGGTTACAGGCAGGCCCCGTAGCCACTAACGCTGGCTAACTCTATTATTTAAGATAATAAGATTCTCCCAGCAGGGCATGGTGAGGACATAACTGTAATCCCAGTACTTGGGAGGCTGAGACAGGAGGATCACAGGTTCGATGACAACCTCTGCAAGTAGTGAGACCCTCATCAACCTAGTAAAACTCAGTTTCAAAATAAAAAAGGAAAGAAGGCTAGAAGTGTGGCTCAGAGGTAAAATGCCCCTGAGTTCTAACACACACAAACACACAACCAGTGAGCTTTCTCATTCAATTACTGTAGATAGAATAAACCAGCAAGTTTCCTTAGACTCACTCCAGTCTAGCTCTGAGATTTCTATATTCCCAGTACTCCTTCTCCATCCTCCATTCCAAGATCTTTGATAACAAAAACAGTTTTTATAAAAAGTCTCCCTACCCACTAACAAACCCACATCAACAGATAAATCACACAAAACAATCTTGTTTTCAAAAACACTGACTCCAGTGGATATTGTCTTCCCCCCAAAATTCCTCCAAATAGTTCATTTTAGCGGAGCGTGATGGCGTACCCTTGTAATCCCAGTACTTGGGAGGCTGAGAGGAGGATTGCAGTTTCAAAGCCAGCGTCAGCAGCTTAATGAGGCTCTCAGCAATTTAGTGAGCCCCTTTTTCCATATAAAATATAAAATAGGTCTGGAGGTGTAGCATGGAGGTAGAAGACCCCTGGGTTTCATCCCCAGTATCACACACAAAAAAAATAGTTAATTTTACTGAAGAGTTTCAATGCCCTACTAGGTCCGCAAAGTAGTCACTTCTCCCCTACAATTAAACTTTATCTAAAATACTATATCCAAAGCCAGGCGGGAGGCTGAGACAAGATAATCACAGGTTCAAGGCCAGCCTCAGGAACTTAGTGAGTCCCTGTTTCAAAATAAAGAATAAAAAAATAGGTCTGGGGATGTAGCTTGGAGGTAGAATGCCCCTGGCTTCAATCCCTAGTACTGCAAAACAAATAAATACCATATCCACCACTTATCTTTCAACAGAATACTCAGTATTTATATGGTGACAACACTGGAAAAACTGATACTCTCAACTAAGAGAAGAAAGCATGCCCTTCCTTCCTTTTTCTATTTTGTTTGTTTGAGACAGGGTCTCACCAGGTTACCTAGGCTGGTCTCGGGGCTCAAATGATCCTCCTCTTCCCTAGCTTCCCAAGCAGCTGGGATTAAAGTGACACACCACCAACCCTCTTAGTTTTTTACAAAGATTAGTTTTTATACTCCTATCCACATCATTACATAATAGGAGAGAATAGGACAACTAGAAAACCTGGGATCAGTCAGGCCTGGTGGCTCAAGCTTGTAATCCGAGCATTTGGGAGGCTGAGACAGGAGGATGGCCGTTCACAGGCAGCCTCAGCTCAGCTACTTAATGAGGCCCTTTGCAACGCAGTGAGACGTAGGGCTGGGAGTGTGGCTTGGAGGTAGAATGCTTCTGGGTTCAATCCCCAGTTTAAAAAAAAAAGAAACCAATTCTGATATAATCTTCTGATAATTTTCCCTCAGTACCAAAATGCCTGTCATTCTCTTTAACTGTAAAAGGGAAGAAAGAAAACAAGACATTTGTGTGTCTGTATGTTATCCTGGGGAGTGAATTCAGGGGCATTCTACGAGGGAGCTATACCCTCAGCCCTAGTTTGTTTATTTTGAAACAAGGTCTCACTAAATTGCTCAGGCTAGCCGGGGCGTGGTGGCACACGCTTGTAATCCCCGCGCTTGGGAGGCAGAGACAGGAGGATCGCGCAGGTTCGAAGCCAGCCGCGCGCGCTGGCTTAGGAGGCCCTGTTTCCAAATATAAAAATGTAAAAAGAGGTCTGGGAGTGTAGCCCGGAGGTAGAAGGGCTTCCAGGAACCCCAGTACCACCAAAAAAAAAAAAAAAAAAAAAATTGCTCAGGCTAACCTCAAACCTGTGGTCCTTCTGTCTCAGACGCCCAAGAAATGGGCTGCTCCCCACAAGACTATTTTAAGCATCATAGGCAGACACTAAACTCCTATTACCTATCTCAGATGCTGTGAATGTTGTTATAATCAAAACTTCTCTCGAGGTCAAAGTCAAGTAGTTGGGAAAGGGCACTTTTCTAGGATGCAAGTGAGGTGTTTGCTGGTTAGAAAAAAAAAAATTCTAAGCAGGTGGAATTTGCAGTACTACAGACCGACCACGCTTCTCTTCACACCACACGTCTGTGTGGATTCATTTTTACCCCCAAAAGATGGGGCAGGAGCACTGTACACGATGCGGGTGTGCGGTACTGAATCCGGGGGCATTCTACCTCTGAGCTATACCGCCTACCCCCAACCCTACGTTATTCTCTATTTTTAAACAGCGTCTAAGTTGCTGAGGCTGACTGCGAACCTACAATCCTCCTGTCTCAGCCTCTCAAGTACTGGGATTACAAGCGTGCGCCGCCACCACGCCCGTCTTTTTTTTTTTTTTTTTTCTTTCCTCGAGACAGTCTTGCTCTTTTGCCCAAGCTGGGCTTGAGCCCGGAATCCTCCAGCCTCGCCCCGGCAGCAGGATTCCAGGCGTGCGCCACCACATTTTTCCATTCGAGCACAGACAACCCCGGGGCAAGTCGGAGCCCAGCGCCCGGCCCCACGCAGCGCCCGCCCCGGAGCCGGCCTGGCTCGGAGCCCGGGCGGAGGCGAGCTCGCGGCGGCTGCAGGGCCCCCGGGCGGCCACGTCCCTTCGCGGGGAGCGAGCGCACTCACCTTCCACCACGCCGCACAGGAACCGCCGGGCGCCCGCCGCCGCCCCGGCGCCCGCCGCCGCCCCGGGCCCGGCGGGGGCGTCGTCGGCGGGGCCCGGGGCTGCGGGCGGCTCCAGCGGCGCCCCCGCGGGGGCGGCGGGGCTGGCGGCCAGCTCGTTCTCCCGCTCCTCCAGCGCCGCCTGGCCCTCCTTCTGCACCATCCTCCTGCCGCCGGCCGCCGCCACCGCTGCGGTCCTGCTCGGCCTCCGTCCGTTGGGCCGCGGCCCCGGGGCCTGCCGGGCTCGCTCGGGCCCGCTCCCCTCCCCCCGCCGCCCCCCGCCGCGGCCCGGTGCCCGGATGCGCAGGGCGGCGGCCGCCCTTTGTCGGCGCGCTCGGCCCGGCCGGAGCCCGAGCCTACGCGAGCGCGGGCCGCGACTGCCGGGCGCTGGAGCTGCGGGCCGAGGCGCCGGCGGACGTGCTCGGCGTCCACCGCCCTCCCGGCAATCTGAGTTCTTCCGCGGGTCCCCTCCGAGCCCCCAGGTCTCCTCTGCCGCGGTCTCCACCGCCCGCTTCCTGTTTATCCGCACTGCGCCTGCGCCGCAGACCGGCTCAGACCGGTCCTCTGGCCCCGCTCCCCCGCCCTCGGCCGGGCCAGCCCACTGCCCTACATCCGGTAGGGGGGGACGGAGCGGAGAGACGCGGGCAGCGGGAGGGAACCCAGGCGATGGAGCGTACCATTTACGTTTGCCACCCTCCAGGAAGAGCCTGGCACCCTGGGACGGACCATTACCCCACCCCAAGAAAAGGAACCTGGGAGGAGGCGGCTGCGAATGCACGCAGTGGGAGAAGGGGGAAGGGTGCCCGGGAGAGGCTTTTACCCTTCCTAGGCGCAGGCGCAGAAACGGAGCCTCTAGTTCTTAAAGAGATAGGAAGCGACTGACCTACTTTCGTGGAGATGCTTGTAATAATTTGGCTCATTACATCCGCCTCACCTGGGTTCGGTTCTGTGAAGACATCATTCCAAGGAGTTCAGCTTACCCCTCTGCCTTGAGTCGTATTTTCCTCTCCATCTTTGGAGCTAACCCCACTTTAAAATGTAATCATTCGTTCTCATCAGCAGACACCTGTTGGCGCTGGCCTCACCCAGGGCTCTGGGGCCACTATGAGCTCACAGTGTGGCTTTGGTAGAGGCAAGCAGGTACACGAACGGAGTTCCTGCATGTACCCAAGTGTCTCGGGAGGTCAGAGGGACCATTAACTCCTCTTTTGAGGAGAGGCCCTGGCCATGGCTTTACTTTTGAGCTGGATCTTAAAGGATGCATAGAAATGAGCCAGAGTAGAGGGGAAGGAAGGCAGCGCTCCAGGCAAGTAGAGTAAGTGTCCAAGGCAGGGAGGATTGAAAGGGACTGGCTTGTCTGGGAGTGGGGTGTGCAGTGTGAAAGCCCTTGAACCTCAGCATACACATAATTACCTGACCCCTAGATGGCCGTAGGGCCCTTTGCTCTGTGTCCCGGGGCTGTAATCCTCCTATCAATGCGCGCTCGCTCTCTCTCTCTCTCTCTCTCTCTCTCTCTCTCTCTCTCTCTCTCTCTCTCTCTCTCTCTCTCTCTCTGTGTTGCTGGTACTGGGATTGAACCCAGGGGCATTCATTCTACCTCTGAGCTATACTCCCCCAACCCCTTTTATAATTTTTCGTTTCGAAACAGGGTTTTCTAGGTTGCTGAAAGCTTCACTGTGTTGCTGTGATTGTCCTCCAACCTGTGATCCTCCTGTATCAGCTTCCTAAATATTGGAATTATAAGTGTGCGTCACTACTCCCAGCTCATAATGCATTTTATTTTGATAGTGCTTGGGAATTCTGTCTTAGTTTGTGAGAGTTAAAGTCTGAGCAGTTACGGTGGCGCACTTATCTATTTGCATGCAGTATTTGGGAGGCTGAGACAGGAGAATTGCAGGTTCCAGGCTAGCGTCAGCAATTTAATGAGACCCCATTTCAAAATTAAAAAAAATAAAATAGGACTGGTGTGTAGCCCAGAGGTAGAATGCCCTGGGCTCAATTCCTAGTACCAATAAAATAAAAATAGTACTGAACCAGTCCCAATACTTGAGAGGATAAGAAAAGAGAAGTGTGTGTGTGTGTGTGTGTGTGTGTGTGTGTGTGTGTGTGTGTGTGTATCACTGGGGATTGAACCCAGAAAGGCATTTTATCTCTGAGATATACCCCTGCCCGATTTTATTTATTTGGAAACAGAATCTCACTAAATTGCCGATAGCTTCCAACCTGCTATCTCCCGGCTGAAAGAATTCAGCCACAGCAATTTAGTGAGCTCCTCAGCAACTTAGAGAAACCCTGTTTTAAAATAAAAAGTAAAAAGGGATGAGGGGCCGGGCGTGGTGGCGCATGCTTATAATCCCCGCGCTTGGGAGGCTGAGACAGGAGGATCGCACAGGTTCGAACCCCAGCCTCAGCTTGCTTAAGAGACCCTGTTTCCAAATAAAAAATATAAAACGGGTCTGGGAGTGTAGCCCGGAGGTAGAAGGCCCTTGGGTTCTATCCCCAGTACCACCAAAAAAAGAAAGAAAAAAGAAAAGAAAAGAGATGAGAGTACCATTTTCAATATGATTCACATAAAAATAAAAAAGTTGAAGATAATAAATACTTTCTTTTTTAAAAAAAAAGAGACAAGGGTATAGTTCAGTGGGTGCCACATACCTATAATCTCAGTACTTGGGAGGCTGAGACAGGAGGATTATCAGTTTGGGGCTAGCCTCAGCAATTTAGTGAGACCTGCAGAAACTTAGAAGGCCTTGTTTCAAAAAAAGTAAAATTAAGCCAGGCATAGTGGCGCACGCTTGTAATCCCAGCTTTCGGGAAGCTGAGGCCGGAGGATCAAGGTTCATGGACAGCCTCAGCTATTTAGGCCCTCCTCAACTTAGTGAGACCCTGTTTCAAAATAAAGAATAAAAATAGAGCAGGGGGTATAGCTTGGAGGTTGAATTCCCCTGGGTTCCATCCCCAGACCCACCAAAAAAAAAAAAAAGAATGTTGCGGGGTTCCACCTCAGTAATACCAAAAAACAAAAAGCAAAGCTTGTTGTGGAAGTGCACGCTTGTAATCCCAGTACTTGGGAGACTGAGACAGGAGAATCACAGGTTCGAAGCCAGCCTCAGCAACTTTGTGAGAACCCCAGAACCTCCCCCACACACACACACAGATTAAAAAATAGGGCTGGGCCAGGCATGGTGACGCACGCTTGTAATCCCAGCGTTTGGGAGGCCGAGCCAGGAGGATTGCATAGGTTCGAAGCCAGCCTCAGCTACTTAGTGAGGCTCTCAGCAACTTAGAGAGACCCTATTTCCAAATAAAATAGAATATAGGTCTGGGAGTGGAGCCCGGAGGTAGTAAGCCTCTGGGTTCCACCCCCAGTACCACACACACACACACACACACACACACACACACAAATAGGGCTGGGCTGTAGCTCAAAGGTAAAATGCCCCTAGGTTCAATCCCCAGTATTGAAAAAAAGAGCTTAGTTCTAGCCAGGCATGGTAGAATAGGCCTGTAACTATAGTTACTTGGAAGGCTTAGAGCAAGTTCAAGGCCAGTCTGGACAACTTACACCCTACCTCAAAATAAAGTGTAAAAGCAGTTGGGCATGCAGCTGAGAGGTAAAGTACCCACAGTTTAATCCCCAGTGTTGAAGAAAGAAAAGACAGTACTGTAGCTCCAGAAACTCTTAAAGTCTTTCTTCTTTTTAGCCCTATATTGTTGAGATGGTAGTTAAGAGTAGTAACAATTTCAGTTTGTCCTTTCTTTCTTTTCTTTTCTTTTCTTTTCTTTCTTTCTTTCTCCTATGGGACTCGAACTGAACCTAGGAGTGTTCTGCCTCTGAGCTATATCCCCAGCCCTATTTTATTTTTAGTTTTAAACAAGGTCTCACTAGGTTTCTGAGGCTAACTTTGGACCTGCAATTTTCCTACCTCGGCCTCCCAAGTATTGGGATTACAGGCATGTGCCACCATGCCCAGCTTCTCTTCTTTCTTTTTTCTTTTTTGTGTGGTACTGGGGATGGAATCCAGGGGCCTTCTATCTCTGGGCTATACCCCTAGACCTATTTTATATTTTATTTGGAAACAGGATCTCACTAAGTTGCTGAGAGCCTCACTAAGTAGCTGAGGCTGGCTTCGAACCTGTACAATCCTGTTTCAGCCTCCCAAGCGCAGGATTACAAGCGTGGGTCACCACGCCCAGCTCACTCTCTCTTTTTAATATGAAGCACTTCACAGATTTGCATGCCGTTCTTACACAGGAGCCATGAGCCATGCTAGTCATCTCTGAGTCCTTTCAGCCTTCATACGCCTGCTGCTAAGGCCAGTCTGGAGCAGGCACTGTCTCAGGGGACCACCTGTGGTGACAGCTGGGGCCTCGAAAGTCCCTGGACATTGTGGCCTCTTGGGGAGTTTGGGCCCTTAGTCTCATGATAGTTTTCCCTTGGATTCACACCTCACACCTTCACAATGGCTAACAACTCAGCAGCCACAATTCCATCTCTTCCCCAACACCCAGTCCCTGGGACCTATGGTCCAGTGGTCCAGGTTCAATCAGTTCTCCATATCTGTCTTCCCAAACTTGAAGGGTAGTCCTTGCCACACAATGATGACACATTTTCTTGCCATCACATACTTCTATCCCTGCCCATATCACTTACAACAGGAACCAGTGTTTAGTAGGCCCGTGATAAATACTTGTGAAATGAATGAAGTTGGACCCTGCCCTCAGAGCTTTATATTTTGGTTGGAGAAGCGGTCACAAATTCAGTACATGTTACAGTTTTGTAAGAAAGGGAAACAATCTGTAGAAGTTACAAGATCACATAGAACCTGGCAGGCTTCCATTTTGAAACCTGTGTTTCTGTGTTCCACTCAAGATATACTGGTTTCCTGTTTCTCCTTTTGTAAAATCTGCCCAGTAAAAACTAGCCAATCAGGTTAGATTGTAAAAGCTGTACTCCAGCCAATGGGGAACTGTATAGTGGCCTTTGCGTGAGGAGATAAAAGACTGAGTGGACTTCCCGCCCAGGGTGCTTGCACACTTCTCCGTGAAAGTGAATTGCCTTGCTGAGTTGCGTTGGGTTTCATGTTTTTGTTTTTCTTTTTCTTTTTTTGGCGGTACAGGGGATAGAACCCAGGGGCATTCTAACTCTGAGCTACATCCACAGCCCGATTTATTTATTTATTTTTTTTTTATTTTTGCGGGTCTGGGGATGGAACCCAGGGACATAGGGACATTCAACCTCGGAACTACATCCCCTGCCCTATTTTATATTCTTTATTTTGAAACAGGGTCTCACTGAGTTTCAGAGAGCTTTACTGAGTAGCTGAGGCTGTCTGAGAACCGCGATCCTCTGGTCTCAACCTCCCGAATGCTGGGATTACAAGCGTGCACCACCACGCCCGACTTTTCGTGAGTTTTTTGATTTGCGGCTTCCCTCAAATCCATTTCTGACCCTTTGGACCTGGGATGTCCCCACAGGCTCCGGTGTTGGAGGCATGGTCCCCAGTGCGGCAGTGTTGGGAGGTGGGGCTTGGGAAGTGACTGGATCACAGAGGCTCTTACCTCATTAGAGGATTAATAACAGCATTATTGGAAGATAGTGGCTGTGTTGAAGGAGTGGGTCCTTGTGGCTGCACCCTTGCATCTTGGCCCTGGCCCCATCCTCCCTCTCTCTCTCTGCTTCAGGGATGCTATATAGTAAGCAGCTTTCCTCTACATGGTCTCACCACAAGCCCAGAACCAAGGAGCCAGCACCATGGACTGAAAAAGTATGCATCAAAAATAAACCTTTAAGCTGGGCGTGGTGGTGCACGCTTATAATCCCAGCATTCGGGAGGCTGAGACCTGGAGGATCACGGTTCGCAGACAGCCTCAGCTACTTAGTGAGGCCCTTTACAACTCAGTGAGACTTGGTTTCAAAATAAAGAATAAAAAATAGGGCAGGGGGTGTAGCTCAGAGGTAGAATGCCTCTGGGTTCCATCCCCAGACCTGCAAAAAAAATAAAAATAAATAAAATTAATAAAATTAAAAAATTAAAAAATAAACCTTTACTCCTCAGGTTTTTTCTCAGGTATTTTGTCCCAGCAATGAAAAGCTGACTCAACACAATAAATACACAAAAACTCACGGCCAGTGGGAGGTGGTAGGAAGGGAGAAACCTAGTAATGTGATGAGTAGTCACTGTGTTGCAAGAAAACTGGGTCACCAGAGATAAGAGACAGTGGCCGGAGATAGGAAAAGTAGGTTACTGTATTTATTAGTGAAGGCTCAGTAAGCAAAGCTTTGGGTCTGAGTCCCAAACATGGAACATACAAGCTCTTTTATACATTTGGTGACCTACAGTTGGGAGGGAAGGGGTAACCATGAGACGTGAACTTCCTAGCATAAGCAATTGATTATTATATTAATCATTATATTGTCTTTCTCTCCCTTTCTTTTTGGTACTGGGGATGGAACCCAGGCACATTCTACCTCTGAGCTATAACCCAGCCCTATTTTTTATTATTTACTTTGAAACAGGGTCTTACTGAGTTGCAAAGGGCCTCACTAAGTAGCTGAGGCTGTCTTCAAACTGCGATCCTCCTGTCTCAGCCTCGCAAATGCTGGGATTACAAGCATACACCACCAAGTCTGGCTTTGTTTTTCTTTCTTTCTTTCTTTCTTTCTTTTTTTTTTTTGGTGGTACTGGGGTTCCTGGAAGCCCTTCTATCTCTGGGCTACACTCTCAGACCTATTTTTACATTTTTATTTGGAAACAGGGTCTCCTAAGCCAGCGTGCACGGCTGGCTTCGAACCTGCGCGATCCTCCTGTCTCTGCCTCTCAAGCGCGGGGATTACAAGTGTGCGCCACCACCGCCAGGCTAGTTTTTCTTTTTATCAATGCTTTGTTTGCATTTGGATGTTGGGTTGTACTCGAGCTGTCTAGAGTGACTCTTCTTTATGTCTGAGGGAGATTGTGAAGAAGTTTTATTCTTTTCAATTTGCTTTTGTTTTATTATTTTTTATTATTTTTGGTGGTACTGGGGCTGCTGGAAACGCTTTTACCTCCAGGCTACACTCCCAGACCTATTTTATACTTTTATTTGGAAACAGGGTCTTTTAAGCCAGCGAGGTTTGAACCTGCATGATCCTCCTGTCTCCGCCTCCCAAGCACAGGGATTACAAGTGTGCGCCACTACTCGACCTCCAAGCTACACCCCCTGCCCTATGTTTTATTCTTTATTTTAAAACAGGGTCTCTAAATTGCGGAGGACCTCATTAAGTTACTGAGGCTGTCCAACAACCATAATCCTCTGGTCTCAGCCTCCTGAATACTGGAATTACAAGTGTGCGCCACCCCGCCTGGCTTTAAAAACATTTTTAATACATTTTTTTCTTTTCTCTCTCTCTTTCTTTCTTTCTCTTTTTTTTTTTTTTTTGTGGTACTGGGGTTCCTGGAAGCCCTTCTACCTCTGGGCTACACTCCCAGACCTATTTTTACATTTTTATTTGGAAACAGGGTCTCCTAAGCTAGTGCGCATGGCTGGCTTCGAACCTGTGCGATCCTCCTGTCTCTGCCTCCCAAGCGCAGGGATTACAAGCATGTGCCACCATGCCCGGCCTTTTTTTAAATACATTTTTATTGGTGCATTGTAGTCATACATCTTAATGGGATAAAAAACTTGTGGAGATATACATGCACACATCACCCAGTCAGCCCCTACCCAATCTCTAACCCCTTCCCTCCCCCTCCTTCCTACCCATGCTTGGCTTCCTGATTGACTTTGATATGTTTGAGTACATCATGTGCTTTAAAGAGTTTCCCTTATCCTCCCTCTTATCCCCTCAGATATGTCACCTTCGTTGCTCCTCGAGAGGGTCCCTTCTTCATCTAAGTTCCTCCTGTTACCCATTTCTCCCTAATATTTTGCACATTAAGAAAAGCATCTGATTTCTTTTTTGTGTGTGTGTGACATTTTACCGTAAATACCATAATTTTGTTCTCCCTTGTGGCTGGACAAAATTCCATTGTGTACATATCCCATAGTTTTGAAATCCACTCACCCATTGAAGGACATCTTGGCTGGTTCCACAGTCTGGCAATGGTGAACTGTGCAGCTGTGAACACGGTTGTTCATGCATTAGTTTGGTATTTTGGTTTTCATTCTTGGTAGATACCCAGAAGTGGTATTCCTGGATCATATGGTAAACTCGTTTTCCTTCTTCTGAGGATCTTCTATACGTTCTCCAAAGTGTTTTCACCAACTTGATTCCCACCAACAATGTATTAGAGCTTCTATTTCTCCACACTTATTCCCACTTACTGAAAACCTGTGGCCAGGTGAGCCAGGTTTAAAAACATTTTTTAAGAAAATAACCAGGCATGGTGGTGCATATCTGTAATCCCAGTACTTGGGAGGCTGAGACAGGAAGATCACAAGTTCAAGGACACCCTAGTGAAATCCTATTTCTTTCTTTCTTTCTCCCTTTTTCTCGTTCTTTTTTTTTTCTTCTTTTGTGGTACTGCGGATTGAACCCAGGGGAATTATATCTCTGAGTTATATCTCCAGTCCTCTTTATTTGTTAGTTTTTGAAACAGGGTCTCAGTAGGCTGCTGAGGACCTCACTAAGTTGCTGAGGCTGCTTAGTCCTTTTTATATTTTTGAAACAGGGTCTCATTGAGTTGCGAAGTGCCTCACTAAGTTGAGGCTGTTTATAAACCTGTTATCAGCTGGGCTTGGAGGTACATACTTTTAATCCCAGTACTTTGGAGGCTGAGACAGGAGGATTGTGCAGGTTTGAAGCCAGCTTCAGCTACTTAGTGAGGCTCTCAGCAACTTAGTGAGACCCTGTTTCCAAATAAAATATAAATAGGTCTGGGAGTGTAGCCCGGAGGTAGAAAGCCCCTGGGTTCCACCCCCAGTACCAGAAAAAGTAAGTAAGTAAGTAAACAAACAAACAAACAAACAAACAAACCTGTTCTCCTCATGTCTCAGTCTCCCAAGGATTGGTATTATAGGCAAATGCCACCATGACTGGCTAAGATCCTGTTTCAAAATAAAAATAAGTCTGAAACAGGAGGATCTCAGGCTTGAGGCCAGCTTTTGCAATTTACTGAGATTCTCAAGAATCTAGTGAGAACTTGTATCAAAAATAAAAATTTAGCCGGGTGTGGTGGTGCATGCCTGTAATCCCTGCACTTGGGAGGCAGAGACAAGAGGATCGCACTGGTTTGAAGCCAGACTCGCTGGCTTAAGAGACCCTGTTTCCAAATAAAAATATAAAATAGGTCTGGGAGTATAAATAGCCTGGAGGTAGAAGGGTTTCCAGGAACTCCAGTACCAATAATAATAATAATAATAATAATAATAATAATAATAATAAATAAAAATAAAAATTTAAAGCTGGGCATGGTGGTACACGCTTGTAATCCCAGCATTTGGGAGGCTGAGACAGGAGGATCATGGTTTGCAGACAGCCTCAGCTACTTAGTGAAGTCTTTTGCAACTCAGACCCTGTTTCAAAATAAAGAATAAAAAATAGGTCTGGGGGTGCAGTTTGGAGGTAGAATGCCCCCTGGGTTCCATCCCCAGTACCGCAATAAATAAATAAATAAATTAATTAATAAAAGCTGGGTGTGGTGGCACATGCTTATAATCTCAGCGCTTGGGAGGCTGAGACAGGAGGATCACACAGGTACAAAGCTAGCCTCAGCTACTTAGTGAGGCTCTCAGCAACTTTAGGGAGACCCTGTTTAAAATAGGCCCCTGTATAAAATAGGTCTGGGAGTATAGCCTGGAGGTAGAAAAGCCCCTGGGTTCCACCCCCAATACCACAAAATAAATAAAAATAAAAATTTATAAGCCAGGCATGGTGGCACACATTTATAATCTCAGTACTGGAGAGGCTGAGACAGGAGGATCGCAGGTTCACAGGCAGCCTCAGCTGCTTAGTGAGGCTTCTGCAACCTAGTTCAAAATAAACAATAAAACATTAGGTTGAGAGCCAGGTGTGGTGACACACACTTGTAATCCCAGCATTTGGGAGGCTGAAATAGGAGGATCACAGTTTGTGGACAGCCTCAGCTATTTAGTGAGGCCCTCAGCAACTTAGACATAGGGCTGGGGGTATAGCTCGGAGGTAGAATGCCCCTGGCTTCAATCCTTAGTACTGCAAAAATAAAAAATAAAAAATAAAGAAAGGGGCATGGCGATATAGCTTGAAAGTGGAGTAGCCCTGGGTTTAATCCCTAGTAACAGAAAAATTAATGAAATAATAAAATAAAATAAAAAATAAAAATTGGAGTGTAATTCAGAGGTAGAATGCTCCTGGTTTCAATGCCCTGTACCTCCCCACACCAAAAGAAAGAAAGCACTTTGCGATTAACTAAATGTATAAATTAGAATTTTTGGGGTGGGAGGTACTGGAGATTGAACCCAAGGGCTCCTAGCCCTATTTTGTTTTTAATTTTGAAACAGTTTCTCACTAAATTACCGAGGCTGGCCTTGAACCCGTGATCCTCCTGTTTAAACCTCCCCAGTACTGGAATCACAGGCATGCGACACCATACCCAGCTCTGTAAATTATAAATTCTTGATTCAGCTTGTAAGAATGTCTGCCAAAAGACAGCTTGCTTGGCACAGTCTTTAGGACATCAACATCCTGTCCTCTTGGGATCTGGGAGGAAGACTCGCGTGGGTGCCTGAGGTCAGGTGGGTTTCCAACCATTCCAGAACCTGAGTGTTGGTCCCTGCCAGGACATGGGCAGACTCAAAAAGGCAGGCATTTAGCCGGGCGTGGTGGCACGCTTGTAATCCCAGCATTCAGAAGGCTGAGACCAGAGGATTGCGGTTCGCTGACAGCCTCAGCTACTACTTAGGTCCTCCGCAACTTAGACTTTGTTTTGAAATAAAGAATAAAAAATAGGGCAGGGGGTGTAGCTCGGAGGTTGAATGCCCCTGGGTTCCATCCCCAGACCCACACACATAACAAAACAAGCAGGCATTTTCTTGGGTTGTACAGGGTAGCAGTTGTTTAAGATGATTGTGCAGGAGCTGGGCTTGGTGATGCGTGTTTTAATTCCTGTACTTGGGAAGCTGAGACAGGAGAATTGCAGGATTGAGGGCGGCCTCAGCAAGTAGTGAGACTCTCATCAATCTAGTGAGACACTTTTCAAATAAAAAATAAAATTGGGCTGGGGATGTAGCTTGAGAACAGAATGCCTCTGGGTTCAGTACCCCCCCACACACAAGATGGTTGTAGTTGTGCAGTATTTGTAGAAATGAAAAGGACAACCAGAGACACCTATTGTGCATAGCCGTTGTGTTTTATTAGATCTGGTATAGTTGTCATTTTACAAAATATACAGAAGAGCCAAAATTGCAAAGCAGTCAACAGTGTCTGGTGGGACAGGGAGGTCCCTGGGGGCCCTTACCCTTAGATTCTGGGCCTGGGATGGTTGAGCTAAATGGGACAAGCAGGTGTATTAGGGGTTAGCAGCATGGCAGGGGTGCTGATGAGGTGGGACCTGGGTCCTATGGCCCCTGCTCAGGGGCATCTCTGGGTAAATTGAGTAGAGGGAGCGAAGGCTATGTGGGGGGTTGGGTAGAGCCTGGGTTGATCAAAGGTTCTAATAAATGTCCCCACACTAGATTCAGATATGATGCCTGCCTTCTTCCTTCCCTCTCCCTCAAAGGCATCCACTGGGAGGGGGGACAGGACCCAAGTTCTGGGAAGTCCCTGACTCACTCCATAGAGAACATGGCAAATGAAAACTCAAGTCATAGCCATCTGAACAGGTGATGAGAAGAGATAGTAGGCTGAAACTCTGTTAGGCATCAGCTAAGACATCTCCCACCAATATGCCCCTACCACCACCACCATACAAACAGGAAGAGGGGAGAGGAAGGAATTCCAGAGTCAAAATGTATATCTGGGTCCCAAGCTCTCCTAGGATACTGAGAAAGGTATAGAAAATTTCTGGGACATTTCTAAGGACATAAGGCCTAAAAAGGCTAGGAACTCATATTCTCCTGGCCTGGGGCAGCAAACCTATAGAGCATGGAGCTTAGCCCAGCATGGCTGAGCTCTCCTGATCTTCCTGGGCCTTTCTTATCTTCACTCCTGCCAACTCCTAGGACCTGACCACTGGCTCAGGCCCAGGATTTCTCTTTCTACTTGTCTCCCTCCTACAGGGCTGTCAAAGACTGGTCTGACGAGCCAGCCAGTGCCAAGGCCAGAGCATCCTCTCTGAGAAGCGCATCTTAGGGGAACTCTTTATGGGATCAGGGATGGGAAAGCACCATAGCAGGAGACATTCTGTCGAGTGTTGTGGTTTCCAGAGAGAGGGTGAGATGTGAGCTACCACTTGATTCCTATAGCGGGGCACCCTTAGCACTGGGTGTCAGGCAGGAAGGGAGAAAGCTGTGGGAGCTGGGAACACCCACTGGATACACCGTGCCCACTCTCTAGCCCCTTCAGCTCCAGGGATCTGGACTACGGAAGCCCCAGGCTCTTGGATCCTACAGCCCCCAGGGTAGGGCTAGAATGAGGACAGACCTGGGAAGAGCAGGGTGAGGTATGCCTGGACTAGGACTAGAATGTGGTCCCCCCAGGATTCACTTGATACCCCTCCTGGGGAGCTAGATGACATTGTCAAAGAGCTGCATGGATCTCATGATGTTCTCATCCTGTGGCCATGATGTAAAGGAGGCAGATTGTAGAGGAAAAGAAAGAAAGAAAGAAAAAAAGAGCTTGTTAGAGACACGGAGGAGGACACTGAATCAGAGATGGGGATGTTCAGAGGCAGAGAGGAAGGAGACGCCCAGGAAGAGTTGGGGAAAGGGTGAGCCTCCCCTGGTCTTGAAGAAACAGGACTGGAGTGTGGGGGTTAGAGACGGGGGTGGTAAGCTGTCCAAAGGAGCCTTTTTCTGTATCACTGACTCAGGTTCAGACCAGGGAAATGTAAAGGGCAGGGCCTGTACCTTTTGACAAGACTCAATGAATTCCTCGATGGTCACCACACCATCCTTGTTTCTGTCCATCTTCTGCAAGAAGGTGGTCAGGCAGTGAGACAAGAGGGATGGCAGGAGAGAGGCAGCAAAACTCAGGTAAGCCCCCGCTGGTTCCAGGCCTCCTGCCCGTCCGTCCCGGGCCCTCCAGCCTACCCAGTCCCAGGCACCTGGAAGAAGCTCTCCACGTGCTCCCTTGGGGCCTCCTCCCGGAGCGCAGGGTACGTGTACTTGCCCATCATGTCATAGATGGACTTCATGATGTCTAGCATTTCCTGTTAGGCCAAAAAAGAAGGTCCCTCCTCAGAGCCCCCAGCCTCCAAACTAAGAGGCGCAGGCCTGTGGCAGACCTCATCAGCCCTTGCCGCAGTTACATATGTGGGTTGTTTCCTTCCTATGGCCTTCTGCACTCCCCCCCCCCCACATCCCGCAGCCCTTCAGCGGCCCTGCACCTCCTTGGTGATACAGCCATCCTTGTTGAGGTCATACAGGTTGAAGGCCCAGTTCAGTCTGTCATCTATAGTTCCCCGAAGAATCACCGACAAACCAGCCACAAAGTCCTGGGGAGGAAACAGGGGGGACTGTGTCTTCAGGTAGCCTGCACCCAGCCCTTTCTTTGGATCTGACCTGGAGATCCTGGTCCTGAAGCCCCAGCTCACCTCAAAGCTGACTGAGCCATCATGATTGGTGTCAAAGGCATTGAAGAGAAAAGTGGCATAGGTGCTGGAGTCTGTAGGGTGAGTATGAGAGTATCAGACCGGCTTCCAGACAGGACTTCCAGAGAGGGCTTCCTACCTCTTTGGAGCTTCCCTGCCCTTCATCACCCTGGCATTCCCAGCGCTCCAAACCCTCTCCCCCCTCAAACCAGAGATGGACAGGGGCTTCCCCTGGGGCCTTGTCCCCTCACCTCCTTGAGGAAAGAACTGGGAGTAAATTTGCTTGAAGTTCTCCTCATTGACAATGCCACTGGGACATTCCTGGGAAGAAAAGAACAGGCTGAAGAACCAGGAAAAGAGCCCCCTTCTCTTTAATTCCCTTCCCCCACCCCCCAAGAACGGGAGATTCCCAGAGAGGAAAATCCTCCCGCCTGGGCAGATAGCAAGATTTCTT
This sequence comes from Muscardinus avellanarius, assembly GCF_963383645.1. NCBI lineage: Eukaryota > Metazoa > Chordata > Mammalia > Rodentia > Gliridae > Muscardinus > Muscardinus avellanarius. Next base: position 134,525,849 of record NC_137789.1, read on the forward strand.
CCTCAGTGCACAGATAAAAACCTTCAAACTAAACCCCGAGAACTTCATTTTTTTTTTTCTTCTTCCAGTACTGGGGATGGAACCCAGGGACATTCTACCTCCAAGCGCCACCCCCAGCCCTATTTTTTATTCTTTATTAGAAGTGAAGTCCCCAGCTGGATTCCAGCTCACTCAAGCTATCCAGGCCATACTTTCTGGGAAGCCCTCTCCAGTCCCGCCCCTTCCCAGTTCAGCCCGCCCATCCACTCACATTCTTGAAGCCTCGGTAGAGGACCTGCAACTCCTTGCGTGTGAACTTGGTTTGCTCCTGCAGCTGCTCCAGACCCTCGGGCCGGTGACACACAGTAGACAGTTCAAACTCATCCTCTACGCTGTCTGCGGGGAGCGGTGGGGGGACAGCCGCGCCTCAGGCCCGGCCCTCGACCTCTCTCCAAAAATCACTGACCCATATACCCTCTTCCTTATCCCATCTTTGGCTCCAGAAACTGGCCTGCCAGTTCTCTGGACACTGAGCCGAGGACATGGTGTCAAGCAGTGAAGACGCTGGTCAGCTTCGAGGTCTACTGGTGACCGAGGCCAGGCCTGGCCCCAGAGCCAGGGTTCCAACACAGCGCTTGCCCCCGGCCTTTGATCCCTGTTTGGAGGGTAAGGCCCCAGCCGCATCTTCGTCCCAAAAGGGAGCAGTGCGAAGCGGGTTCAAGAGCGGGCGTCTGAGGGTCAGCGTTCCAGGCTTCTCAGGACCAACTCAGACCCTCCAGCCCCAGACCCCCAAGCCCCGCCCATCTCAGCCATGCCCGAGCCATGCTCCGCCCAGCTCCAGCCAACCCCTGTCCAGACCCCAAACAGAGTTCCTTCCCTTGCCCCCCCTCTGGCCCGCCCCAGCAACCACAGTCCAGCCCCCAGGCAAATGCCCGCCCCGCCCCCATCAGGACAGTGAGTCACCTGGGTCCAGCGGGCGGGGTCTGTGGGGGCGGAGGGAGGCTGGGGCTGCTAATGCTGGAGGGAGCGAACTGTCACCGAGAAAGCGGAAGACCGGCCCACTGCAGACCCTCACCTCGCCCCTCACACTCGCAGCACATCTCACAGACCTGTGCACAACGCGCACACCCCAGCCCCGTGGCAAAAGCACACGCGAAGAGCACAGACTTACACGAGACGGAGCCCACGCACACACGCCCCCTTCCCAAAGCCTATCATCTCCCGCGTGGGACCCATCAAACACGGACTCGCTCAAATAGCTAGAAAAAGGGCCTTCATAGGCTTGCAACATTCAGAATGATCCTATGAGGTGGGCACAGGTCACCTACAGACAAAGCGAGGTCACTCAACTCGAGGTCACTCAGCTGGGGACCAGGCTGGGACAGAAAATCCAAGTAACCTGGTGTCTGGGGGAAGGCGGGATCCACTCTCCACACCTGCAACCGTCCTGTCGGGGCACGGGCGACTTACATCTCTAGGTCCAAAACGTACGCAGGGACAGGGAGGCCGCAGAGGTGCGCACACTAACCCAGCTAAGCCACACAGACCCCATCTGCCGGCTCCTGGCCCTGCCACACTACACGCCCAAACGCCCGGGCCGGCTCCGTTCCTGCAGACTAGAGTCGCCCAAGCATTCTGACCAAGCACACCCGCCTCAGCCCAGCACAGGAGCCACGCCCACGCACTCAGGCCCCCGGGCCCACCCCGCACGCACGCCGCCAGCCACGCCCACACACGCCCCCACGCAGCAAGGCCACGCCCACTCACTCGTCCCGCCCCCACGCACATCCCCGCAGCACGCCGCCAGACCACGCCCCCGCACTCCCCCCCGCCCCTCACGCACGCACGCCAGACCACGCCCACGCACTCCCCCCGCCCCTCACGCACGCCGCCAGGCCACGCCCACGCACTCGCCCCGCCCCGCCCCGAAGCACAGGAGAGGCACTTGCTTTCACTGACTGAGGGCAGGGCTTGGGGCCCGCAGCAGGGCAGCAGCTTGAGGAACCGCTGCTTCAGCGCTTTTTTAGTGGGCCCTGGAGGGTGGCCTGGGAAGAGAGAAGACCCCAGGAGGACACATTAACTCCCCCGTGCCTCCTGTTCCCTTTCCCCTCCCCTCCGGTCACAAAGCAACCCTAGCTGGGGCGGGGCTAGGAGAGGAACGGGGAGGAGGGGTGGAATGGCGAGGGTAGCCGGGGCCGGGTTAGGGAAGCCTGCCGGGTCTCACAGGCATGGGAAGTCGTAGGGGCAGGGCTCGGGACGCTGTGTAACGGGTGCGAGGCAGCGAAGGGAGAGGTTGACGTGGCCTGGGCCTTTGCTAGCGCGGCGCCCTGGGTTGCAGTGCCGTGGCTGGACCTCACAGGGTGTTGTCCGACCTAAGGAGTGTCCGGGCGGGAACCTCCACGCCCACACGGCAGCAGGCATGCACAGTGACACGGAACGATACTACGGACAGCTCGGTACCCTGCGCTCGCACCTGATGGCTTAATTAGCATGCTCCACCACACAAGCTCTTGGCACTTCTTAAGGCAAACGTACACATGTGACCTAAGTAAAACAGGACACACATATGGAGGTCCATATAGGCCATCTCACACCCAGCATGCTCAAACCACACAAAAATACACAATGACCCTGGGACGTCTTAACACCATGACACCATGACAAATGTCAAGATTACCTGACATACCCATAGATGCCTGTGACCTAGACACCTGACATCACACCGCACCCTCGGAGGCTGTCCTGGGCACATCTACTCTCCTGTAACTCCTCATTCCAAGGCACCCAGAATCTTCCTTCCAAGGAGCAGGGTTCCTCATCAGCTAATTTACCTAATCTGTAAGTGTGGCTGTTTTCTTCCTTCCCATATGGTTTGAAGGCAAAATAGTGAGTTTTAAGGCAGTAACGGATCTTGGAGATAAATATTTGGTGTATGCGGGGTTACCTAAGGCCCATCTTCATGGCTCCTCTGTCGTCCCTTTCCTTCCCCTCCCTGTATTTCTCATGTGTCCTGCAGCTCTAACGGCTCGCAGGGTGAGCGTCAGCATTACTGTGTGTGAATCTCCCAGCTGCACCCACCTCCAGCTTCCTACTCCAGTCTCCCATCCCTGAACCTAGCACACTAATGATAGCCTCTGTCCATCCCTGGAGGGCACTGCTTCCTACAGTTACTTCCCCACCCCAGTCCCCAGCTCACCCCAGCCAGGCTCCCAGGAGGTAACTGAAGTTCTGGCCTCTTTCCCTCCAATCTTCCTCACCTCCTCCACCCTCTCCACCTCAGGAGCTACAGAGAGAAGGGAGGGAGGCAGGGAGGCTGTGGGCCAGCCAGGGGATCGATGGTGGCCTGGCCCTTGGCCCAGGGCTCCATTAGCCTGGACTCTGGTTTCCGGAAGCCGGATTATGGCTGGGGCCTCTGATGGGATAGTCACCAGACCGGGGGTTGGCTCTCCCGCCTTTCCTGCCCCCTAGGTCCCCTGCCTACTCACAAGCCTCAGTCTCCTCTAGTCTCCTTTGAAGGTGAGAAGAAGGGGATCCCTTCAGTCTATACCATGCTGAGGCTCCCCAGATGGCTTTTCCCCCAAAACCACCTCCAGCTTCCTATGCCGGAGCCCCCCCTCCAAAGTCTAAAGAAGATGGCAGGTTAGAGCCAATTGATTTCATTCTTTTTGAGATTGGATGAGAAGAAGCTCAGCCCAGCCTCCCTCCCCAGTTCATCCAGGTCTAAACCTGTTTTCTATCCCAGGATCTGCAATAGACGATGGATAGTGCTCTTACTGAAACAGCCCCAGAGTGGCCAATCCATAGACTGTCCTCCAGTCCCCAGCTTCTGCCACATCTTTCCAGTTTTCCCCTGTGTGTATCCTACACCCCCCCCCCCCCGATCTTGCCTATCTTTCCTGCCTTTGATAGGCCTGGGGAGCAGCTATGCCATGGAGCTGCACAGTTCTGGTGGTGAAGAGGAGGGGGAGACCAAATCTGAGAGGGAGGAGGCAGAAGTGTTTTCCTCTTACCTCAATATCACTCTACCTGCTGATTTTCAGGTGGGATAGGTAATTAACTTCCTACTCCCAAGGTCGATGCCTGGGAGACCATTCTGTCCTTAAATCCTGAAAGATTGGAGAGGCTTGGGAAGCAGAGCCCCTACTCGGATCCACTCCTCATTCCCCAGCCAGAGCTGAACCTTGAATGTCTCATGCAGTGTTCCTACTCCCATCGCTCTAGAACCACTTCCACCCCAAGCCTGGGGAACGGAGCTGGCGACACTCAACCTGATGCCTGGCTTGGGTATGGTCACATCCACCACCTCACAAAACCATACGTCCTGCCTGGTCATCCTGACACATGCAACCACATATCCATCATGCACACAGGCTTAGACAAGCACATGCTTTGTCCTCTCACATATATGAACACACACTCACAACCCATGTCTCACACATGGAGCCCCTCACACCTGCACAGATGAAGGTGTGAGGAGTCAGTCACGTCTTCTTTGGGACGCTGGCTCCGAAAGGGACTCACCAGAAATGTGGTGTTACTCAGGATCCCTGGAACCTCTCCCCTTTAAACACCTCTTGTCATCTCCAGACTCTCACCCCCTTAGCACCCCGATTCCTCATCTCTACACACCAGCCCTCCCAGGCTGCACCCCAAACACTTCTCCAGGTCCCCTCCTCCCCTTCCCCCAGAGAACTCTTCAGGGCCCCCTTTTAGTTTTCCCAGATGTCCTGCCCCCCCAGGCTGTTTCTCACCTGCCCTAGATACTATCCCAGCACCTACCTGCTCACTCTGTCCCAGTCATGAAGAGGGTGCCACCCCCTCCCAGACACTGCAAGGCAGCCGACCCTACAGCCAGCAGCTCAGACCTGCCAAGGTGCTTGGATTACCTTCCAAGGAGACGGGCTCAAAGAGGCCAAACTGCTCCAGGACCTTGACAAACAGAGCGAGGACCACGAGCACAGCAACCATCTCCAGCCCTTCCAGGTTCATGGCGGGCCGGGGGCATGGCCCCTGCCGGGCTGGGTCTCAGGCACACCCGGAGGCAGCCTCACACCACCTCCCCTCAGGCTCCCCAGCTAGGACCGCCGGCACCTCCCTCCTGTCTCCCGCCCTGGGTCTCCTCCCTCTCCCCCTCCCCCCGCCTCTGTCCCACAAGCCTCCCAGCCACAGCCGCAGCCTCCTCCTCTTCTTGGGGCCACCCTCAGCCTTTGGACAGGTACCTCCAAGGGAACTTTTGGCAAGAAGAATATGGGCCAGAGGAGGGAGGTAGTGACCTGCCTCTGTCTCTGAAGAGAGCATCACCCAGACACCCCGTGACCACTCAGTGTCACAGGGAGGGCGGCAGGAGCAGGGAAGGGCAGGCTGCAGGTGTGTGGGAGGCTGTGATGTGCAGGTGTGGAGGTGAGAGGCCCAGTCTCCTGGTCACCTTACAAGCTGACAGGCTCCAGGATGCCAACTGCTCCTAGGCGCACAGCCACCACCTCTAGCCCTTTCAGGTTCTTGGTAAGGGTCGGGATATGTTATGGGCCTCTGACTGTCTCTTTGTGTGTGAATTACTGGGTCTGTCACTATGGGAGTGCACACGTCCCCTCTTATGTGTGTCTGTGTGTGTTTACATGTGCCTACGCACCTGTCACGTGTTTTGTGTATAGTTGTTAGGAATCTGGGTTTCTATGGGATGGTAGTGTGGAATGTGTGGGAGTTATTCTTAATGTGTATGGAGGTAAGACCTGTTTTAGTAGGGTCGTGGAAAGCGGGTCTGAAGTGTAGAAGGCACAGATGTGTTGTGTAATGGGTCTATGGTGGTGTAACTGTGTCAACAATCATGTGAGAATATAAAGGGTGGAGAGAAGGTAATGACCTCTCCTGTCAAAAGGACATGACCAACATCGATCTGGTTGCCATGGAGACCATGTGGTGGAAAGCACTTTCTTCCCACAGGCCACAGTCAAACTGAGGCCCAAGGGAGGGAGGATTAGGTCCAATAGCCAGGGCAGGAAAAGGCTGTTTACCCATTTCATGACCCTCTGGGGACAGGACTTACTGTGGCTGTCAGGTGCCAGAGATCTAAGTTCTGTGGGGATGGGGGGGGGACTGTGTTCTTCCTCTTCTTTAGTCTGGGACCTCATCCAGTAGATGCCTAAGCCTAACCAGCTCCTCAGGAACTATTTGTTATGCTGAAGGAGAAGCCCAGGATAGGAGGAATAGCTGAACCCTTGGAGGCAGCCTCTCATCCCTCCCCCAGGATAGGAGGAATAGCTGAACCCTTGGAGGCAGCCTCTCATCCCTCCCCCAGGCCTACCTCCTCTTCCGGCTCTGCTCCTTCCTGGTGGTGTGTGTGTGTGTGTGTGTGTGTGTGTGTGTGTGTGTGTGTAAGGGGCTGGGAGAAGCCTGCAGAGCCAGTGAGGCCAACACAAGGGCCCCTAAGTTACGAACACTGACTACCAATGCTGGCCGGCAGTGACCAAGTACCCACCGTGCACTTGGTCGTGTTCTATATGCTTAAAAGGCAGCACTGTTATCCCATAGTACAGGTGGTGAAGCTAAGTTAAAGGCAGGGTAAGCAAATCTCCAAGGCTAGAGTCTCAATTTTTTTTTTTTTTTTTTTTTTTTTTTTAGTGGTACTGGGGATGGAACCCTTCTACTTCCAGGTTACACTCCCAGACCTAGTTTTTACATTTTATTTGGAAACAGGGACTCTTAAGCCAGCAAGGCTGGCTTCAAACCTGCATGATCCTCCTGTCTCCACCTCCCAAGCGTGGAGATTACAAGTGTGCACCCCCCGCCCCCCAGCCTCAGAGTCTCAATTTTAACCCCGTCTGATTCTAAGCCTGCACTCTAAATTGCCGCACTACACTGGCTCCCTTCTTAGAAAGCTTGTCCACCTAGGAGGCCCTGTTTAGGGGAACTGACCCCAGGGTGCCATCCCTCTTATCCAGCTCTGGGATGAGTGTCTTTCAGTCCCAACCCAGTGTGTGTGTGTGTGTGTGTGTGTGTGTGTGTGTGTGTGTGTGTGTGTGTGTGTGTGTTGTTCTAGTTGAAGTTCACTGGTCTGCAGTTCTACATGACCACCACTGGGGGTCAGCTGTCCACCTCACACCACATCTTAGCCCTCCCCTCTTCCCTGACTCCCCTACACCAGGCTGTGGGGGATACTGTAGGAAAGATGTGCCTTCCACAAGTTTCCTCTGCTCGCCCACCTCCCTCGGGGGTGGGGGAATCATTCAGGGAGTACTTTCAGTTTCTAATACCTTAGAATAACCAGCAAATACCTCCCAATGATTTAAAATTCCACCCCTAGCATTTAATACCTCCCCATCAACAGATCCCTTTGTTTCAGCCAGTTTGGCTGCCCCACTGTCCCCAAAACACCAAGCTCAGTCCTATCTCTGTATCCCTGCTCCTACCATCTGCCCTCTGGGATGCCCTCCTGTCTCCTTTACCCTATTCTACCCAATAGTTCGTTCGTTCGTTCTTCTTTCTTTCTTTCTTTCTTTCTTTCTTTCTTTCTTCCTTTCTTTCGTGGTACTGGGGATGGAACCCAGGGACATTCTACCTCCAACTACACTCCTAGCCCTGTTTTTTATTCTTTATTTTGAAACACTGAGTTGCAGATGGCCTAAGTAGCTGAGGCTGTCCGCGAACCACCATCCTCCTATCTCAGCCTCCCAAATGCTAGGATTAAAAGCATGTGCCACCATGCCAGGGCTCATCCGCAGCCCTATTCTTTATTCTTTCTTTTCTTTTTTTTTTAATTTTTGGTGGTACTGGGGTTCCTGGAAGCCCTTCTACCTCCAAGGCTATACTCCCAGACCTATTTTATTTTTGGAAACAGGGTCTCTTAAGCCAGTGCGGCTGGCTTGGAACCTGAGCGATCCTCCTGTCTCCGCCTCCCAAGTGCAGGGATTACAAGCGTGCGCCACCACGCCCGGCCCTTTATTCTTTGTTTTGAAACAGGGTCTCACTAAGTTACAAAGGGCCTCACTAAGTAGCTGAGGCTAGCGGGGGGTGGGGGGGCACATGCTTCACTTCACATGCTTGTAATCCCAGCACTTGGGAAGCTGAGACAGGAGGATCACACAGGTTCGAAGCCAGCCTCAGCTGCTTAGTGAGGCTCTCAGCAACTCAGTGAGACCCTGTTTCCAAATAAAAAATATAAAACAGGCCTGGGAGTATAGTCCGGAGGTAGAAAAGGCCCTGGTTTCCACCCCCAGTACCACACACACACAAAGTAGCTGAGGCTGGCTGCAAACCTACAATCTCCTGTCTCAGCCTCCCAAGTACTGGGATTACAAGCCTGGATCACCATGCCTGGCTTATTTTTATTTTTTGCAGTACTGGGGATTGATCTCAGGGCATTCTACCTCTGGGCTATACCTCCAGCTGATTTATTGTTCTTTATTTTGAAACAGGGTTTCACTAAGTTGTGCAGAGCTTCATTCACTATGTAGGCGAAGCTAGTTGAGAACTTGCGATCCTCCTGTTTCAGCCTCCCAAGTACTGGGATTACAAGGTTACGTTACCACGTCTGGCTTATTTTTACATTATTATTTTTTTTCGGTATTGAAGATTGAGCCTAGGAGCATATTACCTCTGAGTGATATCCCCGGCCCGATCTTATATTTTTGTGTGTGTGGTACTGGGGATGGAACACAGGGGCATTTTACCTCTGAGCTACACCCCAAGCCCTGTTTTTTATTCTTTATTTTGAAACCAGGATCACTGAGTTGCAAGGGGCCTCACTAAATAGCTGAGGCTGGCTGCTAACTGCGATCCTCCGGTCTCAGCCTCCCTAATGCTGGGATTACAAGTGTGTGCTACCACACCCAGCCTTCAATTTTATTCTTTATTTTATTTATATTATTATTATTATTGTTGTTATTATTATTAATTATTGGATCTGGGGATGGAACCCAGGGGCATTCTACCTCCGAGCTACACCGCAGCCCTAATTTTTATTCTTCATTTTGAAACAGGGTCTCAGTTGTGGAGGGCCTCACTAAGTAGCTGAGGCTGGCTGCAAACCTGTGATCCTCCTGTCTCAGTCTCCTAAGTACAAGTATGTGCCACAATACCTGGCTTTACTTTTTTTTTTTTTCAGTATCAGGGATGGAACCCAGGGGCATTCTACCTTCAAGTGACACCCTAGCCCTATTTTTTACTCTTTATTTTGAAACAGGGTCTCCACTAGTTGCAAAGGGCCTCACTAAGTAGCTGAGGATGTCCTCAAACCATGATCCTCCTGTCTCAGCCTCCCAAATGCCGGGATTACAGATGTATGTCACATAGCCTGGCTATTCTTTTTTTTTTTTTTTTTTTTTTTTTTTTTTTTTTTTTTTGGCGGGTCTGGGGATGAAACCCAGGGGCATTTGACCTCCGAGCTACACCCCTTCCCTATTTTTATTCTTTATTTTGAAACAGGGTCTCACTGAGTTGCAAGGGGCCTCACTAAGTAGTAGCTGAGACTGTCCACAAACCGCAATCCTCCTGTCTCAGTTTCCCAAATGCTGGGATTACAAGTGTTCACCACTATGCCCGGCTTAGTCTTTTTATTTCTTTGAAACAGGGTTTCACTGAGTTGCAAAGGGCCTTGCTAAGTAGCTGAGGCTGGCTGCAAACTGTGATCCTCTGGTCTCACCCTCCCAAATGCTGGGATTATAAGCGTGTGCCACCATGCCTGGCTATTCTTTATTTTAAAATAGGGTCTCTCTAAACTATCAAGGGCCTCACTAAATTGCTGAGGCTGGCTGCAAACCTGCAAGCCTCCTGCTTCAGCTTCCCCAGTACTTTGATTACAGGTATGCACCACCATGCCAGCCCCTTTTTATTTTTTTATTTTTTGAAGTACTGGGGATTGAACCCAGGGCATTCTAACTCTGAGCTACACCATAGCCGTACTGGCATTAAAAGCCTGTGTCACCATGCCTGGTACCAGCCTCTTTTTAAAAAACTTTGTGTGATTCTGGGAATTGAACTCAGAGGCATTCTACCTCTGAACTGCATTCCCAGACCAAATATTTCTTATTTGGAAACAGAGCTCCACTAGGTTGCTGAGAGCCTAATTAAGGACAGCCTGGGCAATTTGACCAGACTGTCTAAAAATTAAATCAAAAAGGTTGCGGATGTATCTGTATCTCAGTGGTAGAGCACCCTTGGTTCAATCCCAAGTAACACACACACACACACACACACACACACACACACACACACACACACACAGAGTTGTTTTCCAGGCTCTCCCTGTTTTCCATTCAGCGGCTTAATCCTATGAGAGCCAGTGCCACTGGCCTTAGCTTATCATCCAGGGGAGTGAAATCTTGAAGCACTTCAGGCACAATGAGATCTCAAGGCAAGAGGATCTTAGGGCATTAGGTTGGTCCTTCCCAGATCCAGCAAATCTCATCACAGAGATACTGCTATCATTTAGTCACTTCAAATGACTAAATGACACTTCAAAACTAGAATACTACTGCCTTGTGGAGGAACCCACCCTGTGCCACTTGCTCCCCCACTGTTACTCAGCCAGAGAGGGCCCCCTTCTCGCATCCCCCTCAACCCACTCCATCCCCGGATGAACCAAGAGACACCGCAGCCCCCAGCTGCATCAGGTGATTAATGACCTCCCTGGACTTGGCGCTATTTTGGGTTCTTGAAGTCATGCCTGCAATGATTGAGAGCTGGCTCTGCCTGGCTCCAGCCATCTGTCACTGGAGACAAGCCCAAGCAGGGGTTTTGGGGGACACATGCTCCCCAAGAGATTTCCAAGCATAACTTTGGCTCAGTCGTGTCCCCCCTCCTGGGGGCATATGTCAGCAGGCCGTATGCCTATACTCTGGATAAGCATGGAGAGACCCAGAGAATTATAGATTCCAAAGTGCTTTGGGGCCAGGCTGTTTCAGACTCTTTGAGATTAGGTGGGGAAGGGGTTCTTGGCTCATAGGGCTTGTGGGCCCTAAGAAATCCAAGTGAAGGTATGCACATCTCAGCAGTGTTGTATGATACTCGCGATCCACATCTCATAAATTTCTCACTATCATACCTCAGAAGGTGATCCAACCCCCCCAACACAACCCGAAAGCACCTGACTTTAGGCAAGTCCAGGGATGTCACCCCAGGATGCACAGCCCCAGCTACCCCAACTACAGGGACACACAGCCTCAGTGATACGCAACTTGGCAACACACAACCCCGTTAATACAGATGCCCTATAGAGACAGAACACTGACGTTCCATCCTTGCTTGGCACAACCCTGCCCAAACTGGCAGGCTGGAACTCACTGAGTTCAAGTGGGTCTAACCCATCTCAGGCATTGTTCCTCTGGACACTGCTGATCCTTCATCTGAAGACCCCCTTAACCAAGCATTGTCTGGAGGACTGTGCCTTCCCAGCTCAGCGGCAGGCTCCCTCCTTTCATCCCCGTGCCCGGCTCCTTACTTGAGCCTCCCCTACCACCTCTGGTGAGACGCCTTGTCCCCTCCACCATCGTGAGGGGCCCTGATGACCGCTGCCCCGCTCCTGTCTTCTCTGAAGATCCCTATCCCTCCACTGCTGTCTGGGATCTTGCCCTTTACACTCTTTTCTTGGAGGGAGCCCGCTCCTCCATGCCTCTGAGGGGCCCTTCTCTCCCCCATCTCTGTAAGGCGCCCATCCCACTCCTCTCACTTTTTGAGAAGTCCTGCCCCTCCCGCCCCTCCTCATACCTGGCGACAGGGACCCAGTCACCAGCTGGTAGAGCGATCTTGCTGCCTGCCCCAACGGGCTTCGGCACCTGCGGGGGCAGCGGTTCATGGCTCTTCCCTAGAGCTTTGTGGCCGAGCTCCACCCCCAGGACCCGAGGGGGCGGGCCACAGGTCTCCGCCCCCACCCCAGCCAGCCCTGCGTGGGCTGCGAGGGAGGGCAGGATCTCCAACCCTGGACCATTCTCATTTTCTGGCTGCCCGAGGAGAACACAAGAACACACCATGGCCCCATCATCTAAGCACCTGCCCGCAAAGTTCCCAGACGGGCAGGTTGCAAGGGCGGCATGTTCTCTCCCCACATCCTTCTCTAGGAACACTCTGTGGATTTCTGGTGGGGAAGCCGGGTACACACGGGCTTTGGAATACGAGCTGGACGGGAAATGAACCTTTTGTTCCCCTTCTTCAGCCCCTCTTCTCAGTCTCCCCCCGCAGGTTCCCCTCCCCCATTTTGGCACCGAGATGCTGAGGGGTAAGAAGACAGTTGTCATGGCAACTCCCCATTTCCGTACTTCCTGAAGCAATCGGAGGAAAAGCAGGAGGGAGGAGGATGAGGCCAGCGTACCAGAGGGGCAAAGGAGAGGCGGCAGGGCTGCGCTCCCACTGTTATCTGTTATCTAATTTCACGCCCCGTTTTCTCAAAACTGTGCAGGTGCAAAGACTGCCATCATACGGTGGCTCCTGGCCAACCGCGCCAAGTAGAAGTTGCTCATCCCTTAGTCTCTGCCCTCATCCCTTTCCCGGACTCATCCCCATATGGTTAGGCTTAAGCCCTTCTAGGATCTCTAATACCTTCAAACTCCGGAGAAGGGACACAGGAAAAGCCACAGTCCCACTCCTCCGACTGGAGCCGGCTCGTGTGTGTGTGTGTGTGTGTGTGTGTGTGTGTGTGTGTGTGTGAAAACCCTACACTTAAGAGGAAACTCTTTCGAACCTCCGTTGCTCACTTGCACGTATGGTTCCTTTAAGCCACACGGGGGCACTCCACTCCCGCAAACCATACTTATGGCCGAAGGGACCGGATCTCCGGCCTGGCTACTCGGGTTCCAACTCTCCCCCAACTTTCCTGCCCTTTCCATGCATCTGCTCCGACAGGGCCGCCATTGATAGCAGATTGTCTGCACTGTGCTACACTGCCAAGCGGCCCAGCTGGGCTGGGAAGACCGAGGGTTAGGCTGGGCGTCTGTGGGACTAGCATGTTCTTCGCTCTAATAAGTCTTTCTCAGCTCTGATTTGAGCTTGGGATGGGAGTGGTCTGAACGGAGGTCCTAACCCAAGATGTCCTGAGGCACAACTTCAGGGCCGCTTTCTGGCAGCTTGGTAGACTGGGATGATGGGGGCGGGGAGACGGAGCCTGTCCCCACATCTGATCTCAGGAATCCTGCCCACACAGCGAAGAGAAGGGGAGGCCGAGTGAGTTCAGCACCGCGGACAACGTCTCCCCTGCAGGCTGAAGCACAGGCAGCTGGGGAGCGCGCAGCCCGGCCAATTGTCCTTAATACTGGAGTCTCAAACCCTTTGACTTCGGTTATCAGCCCTCCACGAAGCGGAGAGGCCCTGGGAGTCCTATGTCTACTTCTCAAGTTATTGTAGCTATTTACAGCAAGGATGCTGATGACCTGGATCACGATTCTAGATGCTTGTCAACATTTGATATTCCCACTGGAGGGCTTGGCAGGCAGGAATATTCCCCATTTTACACATAAGAAAAAGTGAAGACAAGAGAGCAAAAGTCATGTAGCTAGTACACTTGGACTGAGCTCACAGAGGCAGTTCACCTTAAAATACAAGCGCTTTCCTGTTCCTGCCTAGCGGGGAGAGAGGCATCCACTAAGGGGAGAATCAACGACAGCACTAATGTGACTAATGTGTTAACGAGGACCCCTGGGCCCTTACTGCCCTCAGGGATCCCGAGGTGGGAGTGGGAACAGAGGTCATAACAGAACCACATAGCTGGACCTTTGGAATGCTACTAAATCTGAAGCAGATCTGGGGCACTTCTGGCAGTGTCCTACTCTGCAGCCTCTGCATGAAGGCTCTGCCCTCTGGGGTGTCTTGGTATTGTAACTAGGGACCCCAGGAGTCAATGAGTGGAGAGACACTGGCTCTCAAGGCACCACATCCTAGCCCCCTCCCTCATTCCCAGGTGCTGACTTGAGTCCACTTAGGAAGCACAAGGATCACGGTCTCCCCTACCTCTCCAGCGTTGTTTCAGCCTTAGGGGAGTCTGTCTCCCTCCTCTAATTCTCAGCTGGAGTTCTTCAGCGGGTTGCACAGGGACACGCACACATATACACACAGATGGAAATGTACACAAGTTGACACGTCAAACACATAAACACATGATCTACCTATGCAACCCTGGCATACATAAACGCCCGAAGCACTGCTCTCACATACCTCCCCAGAGTGGGAAAGAGAGGATGTCTGGGCAGGAAAGTGGTTTAGGGGAGCTTAAGGGGAGCCGCATGGTACTTCCCAGGCCCAGAGCTTGTAGCTCTGGAGGGAGGCAAGAGGCTATGTTTTCTCAGGGGTTTAGGTGAAGTTCTGAAAAGGAATGATGGAGTTAAAGAGTTAGTTGTAACAATGATCTGAGTAATTTTTTTGGGGGGGGGTAATTCACATTAACCAAAGCTTCCCTTCAGGGTCAGGGGCTAGACAGGGTGCTCCTGGGAGCCAGTTTGGGCAGCTGGACACCAGGGTTCCTCCTTGGGTCTGCTGGGCTATTGCAGAAAACTGGGGAAGCAGTGGGGTGCACTAGAGTCTCCCATTCGCACCGGGAAGCCAGAGAGGCAGCAAGGTTAAGAAACATTATGGATACACCAGAGTGCCACTGCAGGCATCAACCGTGAAAGCACACAATCAGCACCAAATGCAATCACAAGCCATCACACAACACAACACACTTCGACAAACACTCATGCCAGGAGGTTCAGTCTGTGAAGTCTTAGAGACATATTATCATACCGTGAAACCCTGATACATTCTGGTAGCCACACACTTCAGATGATTGCGCAGCCAAAGCACACAGTTGCACATTCAACAGGGACACATGGTCAACATAACTTCAGCGCGACCAGGGTCCTACACAGCCTTCCTCAAGCATCTGAAAGCTCATACAGTCGCACTGCCATGCACAATCACACTCACCCTGGCTGTCACCAGGCCCGGGGCACATGGCAACCAGCTGTGGGAGGCACGCACACATGCATACACAGACACACACAAGAACGACAGGCGCTCACTCACGTAACACCTCCCACTCCAGACACATTCCCAGCCCTGTGTCACACACGCCCACACCTGCTGCCTCTCCACACCTGCCCCACCTGCTCCTCCCCCACCCCTATGGGACCTAGGCTTGAACCCCAGTGTCCTGCCGCCCAGACAGCCGGGAGGGGGGCCTGGGAATGGAGCATTGAGCGGGTATGGACCAAGCTAGGGTCAGGTAGGTGGAAGGGTCTGGGGGATGGAACCTAGCCTCCCTCCAGCGACCCCAGCGCCACCGACTTACCCGTGAGTTGGTCGTAAGAGCCGTCCAGATCTCGGGAATCGGACAAACTCTCCTTGCGACCCTGGCCCCGCATGGCCCCCGGCGCCCCCCTCCCGCCTGGGCCGTGGGAGGGGGCGCCAGGTGGCTGGATAGGGCGCTCACACGGCGCCCCCTGGCGGGTAAGCACGCTGCCGGACTGGGGGTCAGAGGCGTCGGGACGGTTGAGTCCGGGAACGTAGGGGTCTAGGCCCCAACTAAGGGTCCCGGGCCAGGAGCGGAGGCTTGGGCTGCAAGTGAGCGCAGAGCCAGAGCCAGAGTGGAGCTGAGCGCAGAGCCTGAGCCGAGCCGCCTCTCCTCCCGCCCCCTCCCCCGGCTGTCACCGCCGCCTCCCCTTTTTGGCGCTGCCGGGATTGGCTCCCCCTACCCCCGCCCCCCACCCTCCAGAGATGGGGGAGGCTGCCGGTGAAAGGGTGAACAGGAAAGTGCGGGGAAGAAGGCTAGCTCTTCAACAACACTACCCTCTAAATCAGAAGCCAAGGGGCTTGGGATTGCTGGACAGAGCTGGCTCAGAGGGGCCCCACTAGGAGGAAACCCCGCCCCCAGTTCTCAGGCACCTATCCCCTCACCGGCATGTCAGTACCCAGCACCGTCTGGGCAAGTCCCCATTCGGTCTGACTCCTTGTCAGCGTCTATTTTCTCTGTACCTCCTGCCAGTTCCAGCCAGCCCCAGTCCCACCCTGCTCCAAGCAGGATGGGGATGCAGAGAACAGTCAACCCAGCTTCTGATACAGGCTCATCGCTGCCCCACGGACAGTTTTTTCTTCCTCCAAGTGCGGCAGGACGCCAACTCTCACCCTCTCCAGGGCCCTCCTCACTCTCAGGGCCCCTTCTTTCCTAATTAATGATCCCCTTGGCCTTTGGGAAAGATAAAAACTGGTGAACTAGATTAGTTTCTCAAGACTTCAGATTTCCTTGCTTTTATTCCTTTTTACTTTTTTCCAACTTTTCTGCCCTTCTCTTGTCACCTGCCCCATCTAGATTCCTTGTTTTCTGGTCGACTTGGGAGAGCTACTGGAGTTTGGGGATCTGAGTGAAGATACAGACTGGAAAACAAATACCCTTTCCTGGTAGGTGGAACTCCTCCTCTGAAGGCAGGGCCCAGAGCCCTGCTCGCTGTCCGTGTCTGCATATCCACACAACGCTTCCTGGGCTCCGAGCTCAGGAGCACCATCCTACCACAGGGATGGGTGGATGATGTCTGGGGGTCTCAAGGAGTATCCTGCTGAGAGCAAGGGCTTCAGCTAAAGTGACCCTAGCACACGTAATCTCTTCAACTAAATTTCCAAACACTTAATCCAATCAACCCAGCAGAAATTATGGCAATAATTATGGCCTAAGATGAAGACAGGCAGCTAAAAGGGCTCTCTTTGGGAGCAATGCTATCCTCCTGGCTCTCCTCTGACTCTGCAGAAGCCTCCATAGACCTGGCATAAAGGCTGGACATGGGCTAGGAGTTTTTGGAATAGGTGTATATGAAGGAGCAGGTTGAGATGGGCCTTTATAATGGAGGACAAGGAGTCCTCTGCTTAGTGTCCTATGTCCTAGACCAGCCTTAGTTCACTTTAGGAGAGGTTGGCAGGAATCCAGAAGGGCCCGGGCCTGGCTAGCCTCAACACCACCAAGTTTGGAGATAAGAGAACTTTTTTCTCCCTTCTCCCATCCAGAGGGAAAAGGAGGTTACAACCCTGTGAAACCAACTGGCTTCTAGTGGCCAGGGGGCTTAGACAAGGAGAGTCTATAGGACAGACATGGCCCCTTAGCCAGATGAGATCAACACCTGGGAGATTACCTTAATTTTTTTTTTTTTTTTGCAGGTCTGAGAATGGAACTCAGGCATTCTACCTCTAAGGTACATCCCCTGACCTATTTATTTATTTTTTATTTTTGGTGGTACTGGGGTTCCTGGAAACCCTTCTACCTCTGGGCTGCACTCCCAGACCTATTTTTTATACTTTTATTTGGAAAAAGGATCTCTTAAGCCAGCAAGGCTGGCTTTGAACTTGCATGATCCTCTCTGCCTCCCAAGTGCGGGATTACAAGCGTGCTCCACCATGCCCGGCCCCTGCCCTATCTTTTTTAATTCTTTATTTTGAAACAGGGTCTCACTAAGTTGCAGAGGGCCTAAGTAGCTGAGGCTATCCGCAAACTTTGATCCTCCTGTCTCAGCCTCCCGAATGCTGGGATTACAAGCGTGTGCCGGCACACCCAGCTTTACCTTAATTTTGTCTTTTGAGAAGTGAGGCTGGGCAAAAGAGTAAATTATGGAGGGGGGGGGAATAAGAGACACATTAAGAAGACTGTCCCACACAAGTCAATTTTTAATAACTTTGATTTGCCACCAGCTCCAGATCCAGCTGCTCTGGGGTTTATCACCATGGAAAACACTAAATGCCCCTGGGTGAGTTATCCATCCATCTGGTGATCAGTGATCAGAGATAACCTGGCCATGGTCTCTTAAGTACCTACATCTATGCATGACAGTCTGTTGGTAGACTCTCTGAATCTAGTACATATCTGCTCCATGCTGGAGCCAGAATCTGGTTCCCAGGGGAGGCAAGTATCCCAGAGAGACTTGCAGCCAAATGGATGGCAGCTGGAGAGGTCCCACACCTGCTCTCATAGCTGGGTTTCTGTGCTTGCTCCAAGTCTTCCTGTGCTGGGAGGCCTATACAAAGTGCTTTAAAAAGGGAGGCTCTTTCTGAGGCAGATGTGGGATAGAGATAGCCTACAGTGGTCCCATGGAGGCTATCCAAAGGAAGAACAAGAGATTTGCTTTTGGTCTCACCCCAAATATGGGAAGACAGGATGAAGGCCCTATGCCCACTGCTCACCGGCCTCTTCACATGGAGGGCACCCTGCCCCCACCAAGTTCTCTCCCTCCCAGGCACCAGACCAGAGCAGGGACAGATTCCTCCCCAGAGGAAATTCTCAGGCAGGCTGGATGTAAACAACAGCAGGGTGAGGGGGTGGAACAGTGGAGGGGAGCTCAGCAGAGGCAAAGGAAGGCTCCCAGTGGGAGGGGTGGCTGCGGAGATGGGGAGACTGCTGGGAAAGGAACCGGCAAAGTAGGCACCTTGAGGGCTCCAGAAAACCTGTCAATGTTTATTTCACGCACACCCTAAAGACAGTTTAAACCAGACTAAAATTGAAAAAATGAAGGTTGTAAGCCTATTGTGTTGATGAGTCAATGGAATGGAAGGCAGGGGAGGCTAACTGGTACTTCTCGTGCCAAAACTGAAACCCAGGAAGTGGTGGCCAGACAGCAGAGCACTAAGCAGATTCCAATTACCTGGCTTCTCATAGGAGTGAACCTTGGATTTAGAAAACAGAATAAAGGTACCCTGTTCCTACCCTACTCTAAGTCTAAGCTAAGAGTCCTATTGACTGGACAGAGTGTCAGTGGGGACAGGGGACACTGATTTCAAACCCAGCTCAGCCTCAGGCCCAAAGGAAGCAAGGTGTGGCTTAGCATATGTCTGAGAATTGATTTGTTTTCAGAAGTTAAGGAAAGCTGTTGGTCTTCAGGCTGTTGGCATCACCTGAGGCTTGCCCTGCCAGCTTCTGAAAATTAGTCAGAAGCCACAACTTGTAATTTCAATTGGAAATGTGAAGGGATGTCCGGAAAACCTACCCTGGAAGTCTCCACATTCTTAGATGCCTCTCCCTTTGCCCACCCATTTCTCCCCAAGTAAGATCATTCCCAGCTTGCCGCTGCTATCCAAGCTCCATTGAAGTGTGGTGTCACCAAGAGGACTCGGTCTCTGGGTTTCTCT
The DNA here is from genome assembly GCF_963383645.1 of Muscardinus avellanarius. NCBI lineage: Eukaryota > Metazoa > Chordata > Mammalia > Rodentia > Gliridae > Muscardinus > Muscardinus avellanarius. The sequence continues at coordinate 134,544,890 of NC_137789.1, forward strand.
CCAGCCTTGGAAGCAGCCCCCTCTCCCCCTTGCTCCCTCTCCAGCCCGGGGGGCTCATAAGTAAGCCAGTCAGTGGCTGTCAGGTGGGCACCGCCTCAGGAAATAGTGGAGAACTCCTTTAGCAGGACCTCTTGGCTGAGCGTGTGGAAGGCCAGGTTCCTTCGGACGTTGGTGCTAATGGATCGAACCTGGGAAAGTTGGGAGTAGGGAAGAGGCACAGGAAGAGAGAAGACAAGAGACAGTTGATTAAAAATAGTAGAGGGCAGCCAGGCATGGTGGCGCACGCTTGTAATCCCAGGATTCGGGAGGCTGAGACAGGAGGATTGAGGTTCGCAGATAGCCTCAGCTCCTTAGTGAGGCCCTTTGCAACTCAGTGAGACCCCGTTTCAAAATAAGAAATAAAAAATAGAGCTGGGGTTGCAGCTCAGAGGTAGAATGCCCCTAGGTTCCATCCCCGTTACCACAAATAGTAGAAGGCAGTACCCAAGGCATAGGGCCAAGATGCAACGATGACTGTGTGGGCAGGGAAAAGACCTGTGGAAAAGGGCTGAGAGGGCCAAACTCCCTACTGTGATAGGATTCCATAAGGGATCTAGCAAACTGTAAGGAGGTTGTTCTGTGGGAAACCGGGGTACACTGAGAAACAAAAGGAGCAAGGAAGAGAAAAAGAATGTGTGTCTGCCCTGGGTCCATAGGTCCAGGAGTTTTCCTTCAATTTCTGCTTTACTCTAGGACAGTTAATAAGGAGCAAGCAGCATGGCAAACAGCAGGCAACTCAAGCTTATCGGCTCCCAAGTGGACCAGACCTAGTTTGCTCCCTATGCAGAAGGGCAGACAGGAGAACTGAGGATGGTAGAGGCTAGCACCAAAGAGTCTCCAGACAGCTCCTTGAATCCTCCTTCGCACCCCTCTTCACCTCTCCATAGCTAACCCGTGTTAACTGCTGGCTCCCACATCCACATAAAGACTTGCCACTCATCCCACAGAAACGACTACCTGCTATCTCCTATGTTAGCTCACCCCAGAGAAGTCCTGGTATTGTCACATCTGGGTCAGAGCTGGGCTGTGCTTAGCACAAGACTCACTGTGGACATGGTGTGAGGAAGAGAAGTTATACCTCAGCAGGTCTGAGGCCATGGAAATGGGCAGAGGCCTGTGTGTCCTGGTTGCATCCCCAGCCAGGATAGTGGGATAGAAGAACTATAAGGAGACTAAGCTATTTCTGACAGCAGCTCTGAGGCCAGGGCAGGAGAGACCAGTTCTGTGGAGATGCTGACTGGGAAGGGGGTAGGAGGCAGAGCCAATGTGTACTGGCTCCAGGTGGCCAAGGGTGGGACTGTAGAAGTTGAGTGACTGGAGGATGGGAGTGGGTATAGGGAGGGAAGACTAGAGAACTCTAGAAGGGCACTCAGAGTAGGAGCCAGTTAGGAATTTAGGAAGAAGTGACTGTGTAAAGAGGAGAAGAATCAATTACTCTCATTAGCTGTTCTGAGAACAGGATAAGGGGCAACGAGCCAGAGCTGCCACTGGGAACACACGTCAAACTCCAGGCCCGGCGGGAGCAGTACAAAGGCTGTCTCCATGGCTGCAGAGGAGGGTAACACTGCCTCAGGAATAGTTTCTTCTCTTACAGCCTCATCCTGCACTGCTTTGGCAGAGAAGTTTTCTACTAGAGCCCTGAAGACCCAGCTAGCCTTGTTTTACCAGCCTGTGGTAAATGCAGTTGTTCCTTACATGTCCACCTGCAGCAAAACCCAGCAGCTAGAACGGGCCCCAAGAGGCGGGCAGAGGGGGGCAGGGCGCTTACCAGCTCTTTGAAGAAGGCTGCTTCTTTGTGCTGCTCTGAGTAGCGCTCATACTGGTCCAGGCCGTCCTGCAGCTTCAGCGTGAGCGTGTCGTAGTTGGCTCGTACCACCTCTAGCACCTGGAGAAGGTCAAGAGTGAGGCAGGGTTTGGGTCCCCAGATGACAGGTCACTCAGCCTACACTGCTGCCTGATTGGGATTAATTTAGTCTAGGGTGACACCCTCAAGAGACCTTGCTACTTATCATCCAAGGAAAGCCTGGCCACAGGAAAGGAATCCTCAGGTTTCTGGGATACTTTCTTTCTTTCTTTTGGTGATACTGGGGTTCCTGGAAGCCCTTCTACCTCCGGGCCACACTCCCAGACCTATTTTTTATATTTTTATTTGGAAACAGAGTCTCTTAAGCCAGCGCGGCTGGCTTTGAACCTGCGCCATCCTCCTGTCTCTGCCCTCTGGAATACTTTCTAATCCCCCCCCCCCACCGCCCTCCTGACCAGCTCAGGCTGGCCACCAAGGCTGTTTACTGTGGGTCTGGTAAAAGAGCATGAGAAAAAGGGACAGAATGGCATGTGTTAGGAGGTCACTGGTATCCCTGACATTCTCCCTGACATTCTCATCCCTATCCTGAAGCTTTCTCTGGCCAGGTTGTTGAGTTGCTAAGTAAGACTTTGCCAATGTCTACTTGCTTCTCCCTTTCTGGGAACCACATTTCTTCAGTCCTGGGATGTTCCTTAGCACCATCTGCCACTTGTTTTCATCTCTCAGTGCCAACTCAGCCTTCCTACCCATTGCCTGGATCGAACTTTTGGGCATCCAAGCCTTTGGGTACAGAGACATTTTCAAGACTAAAGCTATAGTTTTTGTTCCAATGAGAAGTCCCTCCTCAACAACGACTTTATATGAGGGGAACATTCAGACTTCCATTGACTTTGGAAACCTTGGATATGGGTAGTTAAGAAAGAAAGGACTACTGAAGCCAGGCCTAATGTGACTTCAGCTTATAAATCCATGAACCAAAATCAAGGACTACCAGAGGAGAGGCACTACATCAAGACAAAAGAAGTGAGCCAAGAGCGATGGCATATGCCTGCAACCCCAGTACTTGGGAAGCTAACATAAGAATATCATAAATTTAGCCGGGCGTGGTGGCACACACTTGTAATCCCCGCGCTTGGGAGGCCGAGACAGGAAGATCGCATGGGTTCGAAGCCAGCCTCAGCTACTTAGTGAGGCTTTCAGCAACTTAGTGAGACCCTGTTTCCAAAAAAATAAAAATAAAAAAAAATTATATATATATATATATATATATATATATATATATATATATATATTGGAGTATAGCCTGGAGGTAGAACGCCTCTGGGTTCCACCCCCAGTACCACCAAAAGAGTATCATAAGTTTAAGGTCAGTGTGCATAGGTAACTTAGTGAGATCCTGTTTCAAAATAAAAAATAAAAGGGCTAGGAGTATAGTTCAAAAATAGGATGCCTCTGGGTTCAATTCCCAGTACCACACATACACAAAAAAGAAAATAAATAAGCCAGGTGTGGTGGTGCACACTTGTAATCACAGCATTTGGGAGGCTGAGACAGGAGGATCATGGTTCAAGGCCAGCCTCAGCTACTTAGTGAGGCCCTTTGCAACTCATAGTGACCCTGTTTCAAAATAAAGAATAAAAAACAGGGCTGGAGCTGGGTGTAGTGGTTTATGCTGGTAATCTCAGCATTTAGGAGGCAAAGACTGGAGGATCGCAGTTCATGGACAGCCTCAGCTACTTAGTGAGGCCCTTGGCAACTCAGTGAGACTGTTTCGAAAAAAAAAAAAAAAAAAAAAAAAGGGGCTGAGGGTGTAGCTCGGAGGTAGAATATCCCTGGGTTCCATCCCCAGTACCGCAAAAAAAAAAAAAAAAAAAAAAAAAAAAAGGGCTGGGGTATGTGTAGCTTAGAGGTAGAATGCCCCTGGGGTCCATCCCCAGTACCATACAAAAAAAGGCGGGGGGCTGAGGGTGTAGCTCAGGGGTAGAATGCCTCTGGGTTCAATCTCAGTACCAAAGGGGGAAAAAAAAAAAAAAAAGCCAGGCATGGTGGTACATGCTTGTAATCCTAGTACTAGTACTTGGGATGCTGAGACAGAACTTCAGGTTCAAGGTTAGCTTCAGCAGTTTATCAAGAAACTTAGCAACTTATCAAGATCCTGTAAATAAATAAATAAATAAATAAATAAATAAATAAATAAATAAATAAAGCCAAGCATGGTGGAACACACTTGTAATCCCAGCATTTGGGAGGTGGAGACAGGAGGATGGATCATGGTTCCTGGACAGCCTCAGCTACTTAGTGAGGCCCTTGCAATCTGGTGAGAGCTTGCTTCAAAAATAAAGAATAAAAATAGGGCTGGGGTGTAGCTTGGAGGTAGAATGCCCCTGGGTTCTATCCCCAGTACTGCAAACAAACAAACAAACAAATAAAAAAAAATAAAGCTGGGCATGGTGGCACACACTTGTAATCCCAGCATTTGGGAGGCTGAGACAGGAGGATCGTGGTTCGTGGACAGCCTCAGCTACTTAGTGAGGCCCTCTGCAACTCAGTGAGACCCTGTTTCAAAAATAAAGAATATATAATAAGGCTAGGGGTGTAGTTCAGAGCTAGAATGCCCTGGGTTCAATCCCCAGCACCAAAAAGAGGGAGCTGGAGGTGTAGCAAAGGGGTAGAATGCCCCTGGGGTTTGATCCCCAGGACCAATAGATAAACAAAGAAACAGATAAATAAAAAAGGGCTAGGGACAGGGCTGAGATGTAGCTCAGTGGCAAAGTGCCTGCTTTGCAGGTACAGTGCTCTGAGTTCAGGTTCGAGCCCTGGTTCCAAAAAGACAAAAAAAAAAAAAAAATCCTTTTTAAAAAAAAAGGGCTAGGGGTATAGCCAGAAGTAAAGCACCTTTGAATTCCATCCCCAGTATCACATATACACACACACAAAGATAGCAGAAGTGCGCTTGGCAGAAAGGAACGAGCAGGAGAGGAAATGACTGTTCTCTGGTAATTGAGTGAAGTGATGTGACCTGTAGGAGAGGCCACGGCATCACAGAGTGCCCTTGCTCAGCAGCAAGCTGGTGTGGGCGATGAGTGATGAGGGACACTGAGCTCTGACAGAAGGCAGGGCGGGCAGGGAGTGAGCCAGGATCGAGACAGGTCAGGAGAACTGCGAATGGACTCTTGAGGGCACAAAGGTGCCTCCAGACTGGACTGTTCCCCTCATCAGTCCAAATTTGTGCCAGGGCAGACTTTACTTTGAAGCAAACACTTTTATCAGTAGGAATCCCTGAGGAGAAAAAAGGTCTGGAGAGAGAGTCCAGGGAGGGCTTGTGTCTCTACAGGAGGGTTCTCTGAACTTGAGTTTGGAGAGAAGGGATAGCTAGGCAGGGTCTGGCTAGGTTTTCTTCCTCCCAGACAGCCAGTGCCACCATATCATTTTGCCTGCTGTGTCTCACAGACCTTCATGCAGGCTGGTTCCTCAGCTTCTAATTCTGCTTGTCATCTCAGTAGTAGAAAGACTGGTACCCAACAATGGCAGTAACCCACAAGTAATCTAGTCCTCTCATGTATGTGAGCTGTACTCGGAGTTGGAGTATCTGTGGCCTAGAGCCTCCAACAAGGCTGCTTTGATCACCTAGGCATTCTCCTTTTGCCAGGGCAGAAAGGAATGTCTAAGGTCTTGCTATGAACAGGAATTTTCCTCTTCTCAGTAAACAGCCTAGTTCAGTTTGTTGCAGGGAGGTTAAGATCAGAGGAGGCTGTGTGTGTGTGTGTGTGTGTGTGTGTGTGTGTGTGTGTGTGTGTGTGTGTGGTACTGAGGGTGGAACCCAGAGGCTTTCTTTCTACTTCCAGGCTATACTCCCAGACCTTTTTTATACTTTTATTTGGAAACAGGGTCTCACTAAGTTGCTGGGAGCCTCACTCATGAGGCTGGCTTCAAACCTGTGTGATCCTCCTGTCTCAGCCTCCAAGTGCTGGGATTACAAGTGTGCGGCACCACGCCTGGCAGAGCAGAGGAGGCTTCTGAGCTCCTAGCTCCTTGAAGGAAACTAGAAACCCAGCTGGATCACACCCGAGTGCATGAGCTCAGCAGTGCTGGTGTCTGGACACTGCCTACTGCTACCTCCTCCTTCCCTGGTCTTGTCTTGTGGGCTTCTTTCCTTTTTCTTTTATCCAGGGGAAAATTAAAGTCACTTGTCAGTTCATCTGGCCTCTGCTGTCTCCTGTCCTCATCTCTTTGTTTTACTCCCAAAGAGGGAGGCATTCATTCTAAGCTCAGGTAGGGCCTCAGCCCATTTAGTACGTCAGAGCACTTGGCTAATCTGAGAACTCTTTTCCTTGCTTTCTGTAGCCTAAGACTTTAGAAACACATCCCATTTGAGCCGGGCGTGGTGGCGCACGCTTGTAATCCCAGCATTTGGGAGGCTGAGACCTGGAGGATCGCGGTTCGCGGACAGCCTCAGCTACTTAGTGAGGCCCTCTGCAACTCAGTGAGACCTGGTTTCAAAATAAAGAATAAAAAGTAGGGCAGGGGATGTAGCTTGGAGGTCAAATGACCCTGGGTTCCATCCCCAAACCCGCAAAAAAAAAAAAAAAGAAAAGAAAAAAAAAAGAAACACATCCCATTTGAGCTTCAGCACTGGCCTGGGATATGGCAAGGGCAATCTCTTGAGCCCCCTGTGCTTAATGGCCTTAGGTGTTACCATAATTTGGAGTCTCAGTATTTGGCTTCCTGGTTGCTCCAATAGCTCCTCCCTGGTTTAGACACCTTCCCAATCCATCACGTAACAGTAGATATAGAATAACGTAGATATAGAATGGCCCCTTGAAGAGCTCATAAGTATGTGTGGAGCTGATGTAATTGAGCCATGAGAATTGTAATCCCAGAAGTCAATACATCCACTATAATGGATTTGCCTGGGTGGTACCCAGCAGTAAGGGGTGGCTGGGGCGGTGGTGGCGGTGGAGACTATATAAGGTCCCCCCTTCTTGCTTCGAGCCTCAATTATGTGAGGAGTACAACCCATGTGCTTCTCCTCCTCCTGCCACTGTGCCTTGAGATCCAGGGTCCCCGGCCCCAAACCATAAATAAACCTTTTTTCTTTAAGTTACATGGTCAATCTTTAGCTGAAAGAATGCTGATGGATACACCTGGCATATATACACTTTCTTTTCTCAGGTATTGGGCTTGTGGATATCCTAAAACCATGTTCACCATCTCAAATATAGGGAGCTTCAAAGTCAGGAAATTACCTGTTAGACATATGCTCTCTAGGGAATCCTTATACCCCCACCCGTAACCCTCAGTAGACAGGAACCTGGGAGGGTCCTGAGAGAGAACAGAGCTTGGAATGCCACTCTCCTTCCTACCCTCTCTCCCTCCCTTTCTCCTTTTCTCCTCCTCCCCTCCTCACTATTCCCCCCCTTCTCTTCTCTCTTTTTGTGGCACTAGGGATTGAACTCAGGGCTTTGCATATGCTTGGCAAAGTGCTCTATGATTGAGCTACAAAACCAGACCTTTTTATTTTTTTGAGAAAGGGTCTTTTTCATTTTCATTTTTCCCCCTCTTTGGTGATTGGGGGATGGAACCCAGGGGCATTCTACCTCCAAACTATACCCCTGGTCCTATTTTTTAGTCTTTTTACTTTTTTATTTTTTTGTGGTACTGGGGGTGGAACCCAGGGGCTTTTCTACCTCCGGGCTACACTCCCAGACCTATTTTATACATTATTTGGAAACAAGGTCGCACTAAGTTGCTGAGAGCCTCACTAAGTAGCTGAGGCTGGCTTTGAACCTGTGCGATCCTCCTGTCTCAGCCTCCCAAGCGGAGATTACAAGTGTGTATCACCAAGCCCAGCATCTTTTTTTTTTTTTCTTAAAAAAAACTTTTTAAAAAAATTGTGGGTCTGAGGATGGAACTCAGGGGCATTTGACCTCCAAGCTACACCCCTGCCCTAATTTTTTATTCTTTATTTTGAAACAGGGTCTAAATTGTGGAGGGCCTTACCAAGTAGATAAGGCTGTCTGTGAACCATGATCCTCCGGTCTCAGCCTCCCGAATGTTGGGATTATAAGCATGTGCCACCATGCCCAGCTGTATGTATGTATGTATGTATGTATGTATGTATGTATGTATGTATGTATTTGGTGGTACTGAGGATGGAACCCAGGGGCCTTCTACCTCCGGGGTACAATCCCAGACCTATTTTATATTTTATTTGGAAACAGGGTCTCTTAAGCCAGCTAAGGCTGGCTTCGAACCTGCACGATCCTCCTGTCTCAGCCTCACAAATTCGGGGATTACAAGCATGAGCCACCATGCCTGGCTGTCTTTTTATTTTTATTTGTGGTACTGGTGGTGGATCCCAGGAGCTTTTTACCTCCAGGCTATACTCCCAGACCTATTTTATACTTTATTTGGAAATAGGGTCTAAGTTGCTGAGAACCTCACTCAGTAGCTGAGGCTGGCTTTGAACCTGTATGATCCTCCTATCTCAGCCTCCCAAGCGCTGGGATTACAAGCGTGTG